>NC_051862.1:208791076-208991076 GCF_015732765.1 Culex quinquefasciatus | reverse complement strand
GAAAAAAAACCGGCTTGACCCGTTCTCTTCGCTCTCTTCGCTTTGCTTTTGGTTCGACGTTTTCGACGTTCGACTCTTCGAAGGTTTTTGTTGGCTTCTCCGCACACTGCCGTCCGGAGTCACTTGTTTGTTTGGTTGCCTTTTTCCCCTTCTTCTTTTTTTTCGTTCTTCGTATTTAATCCTTTTCGCTTTGGGCAGCTTTTCGACGCAGCGATCGCTTATCGTTGCGTGTTTGTTTGTGTGTCTTTTACATATTTTCATCGTCTTATGTTTTATGTTTCCTCTCTCTCTTGAAATTATGCTCTCTCTCTCTCAAATTGCGCTGACTGTTACAGTAGTGGTGATTGGAGAGGTCACGAACGCGCAAAGTGGTTTTGTGAAACGCAACTCGATCTACAGCAGGCGTCCTACCTGTGCTCTCGGCTACGAGCTGGTGGTCAGTGGCGATCGACGACATGGACGAATGTTTGGAGAGTGAGAGAGTAGAGCTTTTAATTCTCTCTGCTTCAGTTATGTTGTGGTGCAAAAATAGCTGATGTGATACTAATACAGAGGGGTGAAAACACAGTATAAAATGTTTGGAATTTAAGACTTGAGCTGTTCTTTACAGCTTATTTTAATTTTTAGTTACTTCAAAATAAATGTATCAATTCCTAAAAATCAATTATTTGTACAAAGCAAACTTCTAAACAATTCTTACAATTTTCAGGGGTTTGCCCGAATCAAAAAAGAAATGCAGACAGTAAAAACTTTCAACCAAATAGATTTTTTTAAATTAAGATTGTTATTTGCTGTTTGAATGATTGCTTTATTTTATGTGGGGTTTGTTTTGAATAATCCTGAAACTGATTAAATTGTTTTTTTAATTGTTGAATTGGAAAAATTAAAAGTTGTGATATTTATGTGTATGAATAATGGAACAAACTAAACCAACTGTATTTTAATTTCAGATCTCTCAGCCCTTGTTAAGGTCTATGCGGATTAAAACTCATTTCTTTTTTTTCGAGTTCAAACAAATAATTTGACAAGACAACATTTTTTTATGGCTCAGCTATGGTCCCGTTGGAACTAAATGTTAAGAAAGACCTTTTCTGTCAAAAAGAGCCAGGAAGTATTTTTAAATTGATTTGAAAATCTTTTTAAATACTCTGCGGTGCTATAAATGGTCATTGTACTCAGCAAAATAAATTTTGTCGTTGTGAAAGTAAATTTTGTCGTACGCTAACTTCATTATTCTCTTAAAAACCAATGAACTATGTAAAAAAAGTTATTAAATTTTGGCAAGCAGACATAATTGAACAATTTTGCCTTTGATTTTTTGTACTAATTCAAGTAAGAAACTGAAACAGTGGATAATATCTGTTTTGGCTTTATAAACTTAAGCTATTGTGGAAATGCTCTTATATTCAAGCTTTGATTTTTTTGAATTTTGCATAAAAGAAAAGCGGAATATTCATTTATGAAAACTTTTTTTTCACGAAAAACAGGATTGATATCCGGCATTTATTTTATTTTATAAGTAACATAAAAAAAAGAAAAATTAAAACACTAATACATGATAAATTGTTATTTTCTTTCATAGAATTTAAAAACAATCCAGTAGTTGAGACTGTAATTTCTCCTTTTTCAGGAAGGGGCAAAACTAATTGCTTGGCATGTTTAAGATGTTGTCCATTTTTATAAAAATAAGCTAACACATGTTCTGTTTCGATTTTTAGTACTTGGATTCAGTCTTCAGAAGCTGAATGAAGCTAATGAACTTTCACAATAAATTGGTTGATAAAAACATATGCTTTTCATTGTTTGACTAATATGGCGGCGAAGGACTTTGAGAATATTCATTCGGTAATGGATCAGGCACTTCACCAAAAAAAATTTACGAAATTGTGGTAGCCGAACGTTGACCTTAAAAGATGAGATTATCAAAACATAGTTTTTTTTCGTGAATTGATTATTAAAATGATATATTTCAAGTTTCGGATATCTGAGTCTGGAATGTTTCAGAAAAGCCTTATTTAAGATTAAAATTAACTAAGGATTGATGCATTTCAAGCTGTTATTAAGACCTTTTTGCCTTCCTCACTGAGGCTATAATCCTGCATTGAAAATGAACTTTTCATTAAAAGCTCCTAGACCCACCTTCATGTATACATATCGACTCAGAATCGAAAACTGAACAAATGTCTGTGTGTGTATGTGTGTGTGTATGTGTGTGTGTATGTATGTATGTGACCAAAATTCTCACTGAGTTTTCTCAGCACTGGCTGAACCGATTTTGATCGAATCAGTTGCATTCGACTTGGTTTAGGGTCCCATACATCGCTATTGAATTGTTTGAAGTTTCGATAAGTAGTTCAAAAGTTATGTATAAAAATGTGTTTTCACAAATATCCGGATCTCAATTATATGCATGTAAACGATGTCCGGATCCATCATCCGACCCATCGTTGGTTAGGTAATTGGAAGGCCTTTCCAATGAGTCCAAGACATTGAAGATCTGGCAACCCTGTCTCGAGTTATGACCACTTAAGTGATATTTATGTACTATTTTGAAGCCGGATCTCACTTAAATGTATGTAAACTATGTCCGGATCCATCATCCGACCCATCGTTGGTTAGGTAATTGGAAGGCCTTTCCAATGAGTCCAAAAAATTGAAGATCTGGCAACCCTGTCTCAAGTTATGAACACTTAAGTGATATTTATGTACAATTTTGAAGCCGGATCTCACTTAAATGTATGTAAACTATGTCCGGATCCATCATCCGACCCATCGTTGGTTAGGTAATTAGTAGGCCTTACCAATGAGTCCAAAACATTGAAGATCTGGCAACCCTGTCTCAAGTTATGAACACTTAAGTGATATTTATGTACAATTTTGAAGCCGGATCTCACTTAAATGTATGTAAACAATGTCCGGATCCATCATCCGACCCATCGTTGGTTAGGTAATCGAAAGACCTTTCCAACGAGTCCAACACATTTTAGATCTGGCAACCCTGTCTCGAGTTCTGACCACTTAAGTGATATTTATGTACTTTTTTGTAGCCGGATCTTACTTAAATGTATGTAAACAATGTCCGGATCCATCATCCGACCCATCGTTGGTTAGGTAATTAAAAGACTTTTCCAACGAGTCTTAAACATTGAAGATCTGGCAACCCTGTCTCGAGTTCTGACAACTTAAGTGATATTTATGTACTTTTTTTGTAGCCGGATCTTACTTAAATGTATGTAAACAATGTCCGGATCCATCATCCGACCCATCGTTGGTTAGGTAATTAAAAGACCTTTCCAACGAGTCTTAATCATTGAAGATCTGGCAACCCTGTCTCGAGTTCTGACCACTTAAGTGATATTGATGTACTTTTTTGTAGCCGGATCTTACTTAAATGTATGTAAACAATGTCCGGATCCATCATCCGACCCATCGTTGGTTAGGTAATTAAAAGACCTTTCCAACGAGTCTTAATCATTGAAGATCTGGCAACCCTGTCTCGAGTTCTGACCACTTAAGTGATATTGATGTACTTTTTTGTAGCCGGATCTCACTTAAATGTATGTAAACAATGTCCGGATCCATCATCCGACCCATCGTTGATTAGGTTATCGAGATACCTTTCCAACGAGTCCACAACATTGAAGATCTGGCAACCCTGCTTCGAGTTCTGACCACTTATGAGCCCTTGAGTGATATGTGTGTTTTTTTGGATCAAATTTGTGTCCAAATCCATCATATTACATATCACCCATTGTTGGAAAAGAGTGAGGAAGGCACCAACCACATAGGTGGATTAAGTTAGTTTTTTTTAAATATTTGAGGATTTGAAGATTTGAAGATTTGAAGATTTGAAGATTTGAAGATTTGAAGATTTGAAGATTTGAAGATTTGAAGATTTGAAGATTTGAAGATTTGAAGATTTGAAGATTTGAAGATTTGAAGATTTGAAGATTTGAAGATTTGAAGATTTGAAGATTTAAAGATTTGAAGATTTGGAGATTTGAATGATCTGAAAATTTGAAGCTTTTACTAAGAAGGCTTATTGTGTAGTAGACTGCACTTTTCTTTCTTTAGTGAAAATAATTTCTAATCCTGAGTCAAGTACTTATTTCCCTTCTCTGATGCTGAACTATTTAATTTTTTCACGGTGCACCTCTCACCAAGTGAAACCATACAGTAAAGGAAAAACACCACCAGAGAGAAACCCTAAGTTCAACCACTTGCACAAAAGCTCAAGAGAGCGAGAACAACGCTCCTCTCTCCGATATCGTGTGCGCTTCCTTCCAGCGCGCGCGATCAACTTGCCGAGCGGGTTGGCTCAGTCTGAGTGAGTTAACCGTACCGTAACGACGTGACACCTGCGCCGGTCTTGGTAGTAGACGCGAATTTTGATTACCTTTTTTTGCGCAAGTTTTAATTTGAGGAAGAGCGGGAAGGCTTTTTTCAAAGGATTTGTGAGAGTGATTTTGGATTGAGCTGAAAATTAGTTAGCGGAGGAAAAATGTAGCTAATTTTCGGTGATAAAATGAGTTAAAATGATCAAAAAATCAAGTGATGATCAATCGCTCGATCAAGCGAGTGTCCAAGAGAATGGAACAAGTGGTGGAAGAAACCAAGATGGTGGCTTAAGCCGCCGAAGCTGATGCTGTGCGCGAGCCGAAAGAGTTTATCAGAGATTAAGCCCGTTGTGAGGTGAGCGCGAGGTAAAAACGAGGTTAAGGAAGCCATCGCGAGAGGGATTTTTCTCTCGCGCTCTCAGCTTCGCGATCAGTGAAGGAATTTGATCGCAAATTTAAGTGAACCTGAGCAGCAAAATATAAAATTGAGTGTAAAGTGACCAAATCGATGTGCTTAACCGCGATAATAAAAGTTTATCGCGCAAAATTGATAGAGTGAGCGGCGATGGTGGTCTAAAGCCATCCGAATCGGGCCCAGGATTAAAGGTTAAACGTGGAAGGGGTTTCGCCTGACCAGAAAAGGGGGTAAATAAACCGACCGCAAAACGACTCGTAAAACGTCAAGCCGAGTGTTTTTATTGTGGTGGCCTGGGAAAAGCGCAGTGCAGTGATAAATTTTTGTTTTGGGCAAAAAATACATAATCATAAAACACAAAGTACACACACTCACACATACACTTGTACGCCAAACAAAACAAATAATCGTAAAACCCACCGTGTGCAAGTGAACGCAAAACAAGCGCAAATCTGGCTCAGAGTGTGCGAAATAATAAAAGCAAAAAGTTGTTGTGTTTGTGCGCACTAAAACGAGTGCAAAAAAAAAGGATCGAGTGCAAAATTAAATCATCCCCAATTTGGATTACTATTATTGGATTACGTGGGGTCCTGTTCGATTCCGCAACCTCTGAGAGGTGCCAATCAAGGTGTAAAGCTGTGCGTAGCCATATTTGGACTAATACGCACGTTACGAACGCCGGCGGTGTGTCATACACGCACTCAAACAGTTGCGCTTGTCACAAGGAGAAAGAAGGAGTTTACAGAGCTGAGAGAATCGAGCTTGCCAGCCAGTTTGGGTTGGTCGAGGTTGCTGAAATTTAAAGCAAAATCAGGTAAGAATTAGATATAATATTAAAAATGTTGAAAATCAATTGTTCAATCAATCGCCATAAAAAATTATATTTTTTTTCTCACTCCTTTTTTCAAAATTTTCACAAAATATCAGGATTCTAAAATACAATTAAGTTTCGTTTAAAATACATTTAAAATGATTGTTAACTATTCTGAATACATTTTAAATCGTTGAAATTCGTTTTTTCAATCAATTAGGGTTTTGAAATCTTTTTACAAATTTTAAATAATGGGCTCGCAAGTTTTAAAAAAAGAACAAGAAAAAAAATATTTTCATCAATTCTTTAATATTTCAATTTATAAAAGAAACCTGGAGTTTTTTTTAAATGGTCCAATAAACCAAATTTTCAGTTTTTGTTTTATGGGTGTTTTTAACACCCCTCACTCAAGCTTGATTTCTACTGAAAACAAAGAATTTTTTAACCTTTCTTTAAATACCGTTTTGTTTTTTTTCGCAATTTAAATCTCATGAAACAAAATTATGCTCAAAAAATAATATTTTTTGTTTTGTATAACAACAAAAGTACAAGAATAGTTATAAAAATTGTTTTTTTTTTTAATTAACATCTTGTTATCTGAAACGAATATGAATAAATTGGGTGTTTAAAAAACATTTTTTTTTATTTTGGGAAGGTTTTGATTATGATAAACGAAAAATCAGAAGTTAAGAATAAAGATTTTTTGATTTGGTAAATAAAATTCCTCTAAAAACTGCTGTCTGTACTTGGTTCAAAATTTTGATTTTAAGAAATAATTTCTCAAAGAAAATCAAAATATAAGATTAAAACTTAAATGGGAAAGCTATAGTTGCCACCATGAATGGTGGAAACCAATATTGGTTTCAAGAAAAAAAAAGAGATACAGTAGTTTTCATTTGAACAAGCCATTGGCGTAACTTAGAGATACATGTTACCAGTGTCAACTACTTGTCAGGTAGTGCAAAACACATTACACAATAATTCTCCATCGGCACCCCACGTCCAACAATTCACGTGCCCAACGACGAGACCTATCCAGCCAGAAATCATAGTTTCTTCCACACCGCACGCACTAATGAGTTGTAAAGTTTACGACCCTGCGGGCACCGCCTTCCCGGTGCAGCCCACCCGAACGCCCGAACGAAACCTCAGAATTACTCAAAAAAATAAATTCCAACCCGAAAAAAGAGTAACAATATATTTAATAGAGCAATAAAATTTACCATAAAATTATATGAATTGAATTTGATTCGAAATGTATTCCCTCGCCGTGGCGGCGGCGGTCTGGCGTCAGCTTCAGGTATGGTTCCCCTACTTGCGGGTCACTCGGCCGGAACGGAACCGCGGCTTCTGCCTGCTAGTCGCATCGGGGAGGTCGTAAAAGCAAAGCCTTTGCATGATGAATGTTGGTCGTCTTCTCTTCGAGACCTCGCCGAGTCTTTGCCGCGGGATTAAATTTATGGCCGCGGACAGCGGCTACCATGAAAACAACAACAACAGATTCAAGAGTTGAGGGGGTCTTCAGGGTTCGTTGAGTTCCTCGACGTCGCTGCGCGACTAAAGCCAGGAGTTGAAGTCGGCGTACGGGCGCATGTTTAATTCATTTCCGAGGTCCGTCAGCACTGATTTACGTCAGACCCTTTGGTGGCGGACCGACCCCCTCGACAATGCTAATTGTAATTAATGGAAATAGTTAATTTCTAGTTTTGATATGATAAATTGGGCCAGCGCAAATCAGCGGCAGACCCCGTTACGTCCCATTAACAAGTGTGAACAAATCAGAGAATAACGATGTTTTCGGTAGCCTGATAGCGCGGCCAGACGAGCAACCTGCTGAGAGGTCGAGCTGAAGAAGACGGTTCGCGGAATTTCGGTCGCCGATGCGCGTTAATTGGACAACATCGTCGTCGCTGATGAGGACAAGTCGTGCGGCGTAAGCCTTTGAGTTTTTTTGAGTTGTCTTTTTTGCCAACTTTTTTTGTGGTCTTTTTTGTGTAGGCGGCATGCTGCCGGGAAATTTATTTATGATGGCGACTAATGAGCCGGCAGGCGCAAATTGCACGGAAAATGATGGATTAAGTCGGGACGGGACCCGCGAGAGCAGGAATTTTGAGGTGATGGATTAGCTCGAATTAACGGGGTTTGGAGGCTGATGAGTTTGGGATGAATTTTGTCCACTTTTTACAAAACGTGACCCTGTTTTTTCACTTCAAATAAAGTAAAAAAAACTTTAATATTGGCAAAATCTTCAAATTATCATATTTTCAAATCTTCAAATCTTCAAATCTTCAAATCTTCAAATCTTCAAATCTTCAAATCTTCAAATCTTCAAATCTTTATTTTTTTAAATCTTAAACATTTATAACGACAGATTAAAAAATAAAACAAAACAGATGGCCCATTCAAGATCAACATGCTTTATGAACTGCAACTAAAAGCTAATTAATTCAAATGAACTGTAATTGAGTAAAAAATTGCTTTATAATCGAATGATGGCTTCCGGGTCAGTAAACCTGAAGCCACAAACGTGTAACTCTGGTGGTAATGTTTATTTTTTTCCATTTCACGCTCCAGGCCAATGCCGTAAAACCAATATTGTTGTCCATCAACAATCGATACACTGAATTTTATCTGTTTGTTTTAATGTTTTCGATACCACATGGTTCTTCAACGCCAACGCCAACGGGAGGGGGCTGTAATTAACAACATCCCCCTTCCCCTCTTAACCTCAATTTAATTTCACCAAATGACACTGATCCACTTAAAGCGCCTCCATTCAAGTGAGTTAATGGAGTCACGCGGAGTGGTGGTTTGAACTTTTGAACCCGAAAATCAGCTGGAAATCTGAACGCGAGCTAAGCGACATCGCAGTTTATCGGTCGCAGCGCTTTGAGCTTTAGGACGACGACGACCAAACGGTAAACAGTGAGTTTAGCGCTAAATAATGGCCGTTTAGAAGCTGCGGGAGGAGGGGGTTCTAGTGCGCCTCAAGTGGGTCATTACTTCGCTCGCTAGCATGACCGATCAGCTTTGGAGCGGGGACGAAGTTTTAGCAACAAGAAATTTTCAATGTTGAAAGTCATAATCTTTAAAAAAGAAAACAATTTGATTTTTTAAACGACAAAAATATGATATTAAAGTTGCGATTTTTCTCAGTGTCACTGCTTTCACACAGATGCTAACCACACACGTGTGATAAGGACACACTGCTGAGCACTTTACCCAATTCCGCACAGCACACGTGTGCCAGCTAAGCTGCACACATCCAATAGTGTTTGCTTATTATGCAAACTCGTTTTGGAATGACTTTATGTGGGCAGCAGCTTGTGCCGGGGAGTACTTTCAGTGGCTCACCGAGAGAGAGAGAGGGGCGATAAATAAATTAAAAGTGACACCTACGGGGCCACTAAACTGATTCTGGCATATGTACCGAAACCTGCCACAGCTGAAATCCCCACTAATTTGTTTGCAATTTTGCAAAAAGTGTGTGCTGTGCGATGGCATTGACTAGATCATTAAAACTGGTTTGCGCTTGAAAAGTGTCACAAGAATAAGACAATTAAATGGTATGGGTTGTAACAGAATTTTTGGGATTTCTTTTTAGATTTTGCAAAATTTTAAATACTAGATATGACTATTCACTGTGTTTTTTTATTGGATGACCATAGCTTCCTTGGGTCCAAATAAGCCATTTTGCATCATTGGTGTCCCCATACAAGTCTTCATTCTAATTTGGGGGCTGTACATTAGGGTGGTCCAAATCCGGACTTTTTTGGGGCTACCCCCTGAAATCAAAGATTGACCCAACACTAGGCTATATTCCAAATTTGAGCTCATTCTGACCACGGGAACCCCTCCCTCCAATCGTTTAAAGTTTGTATGGGAAAAATCGTCAAAATGTATGGAGAAAAGCAACGGTTTTACTTTTTTACCTGTGCAAGGCGCCTTAGTTATCCAATTCTTACCATTTCTCAAATGTAGAACCTTCATTAAATTTAGAACAACTTTCCCGAAGACACCATATTTTTAGGATTTTTTCCCGCGAAGTTATTAGCGCCCAAAACTGACCATTTTTGCGCGGCCAGCTGTAAGGGGCTACCTAGCAACGATGTTTATTTCCAATTCGTACAAGCACGTGCTCTCTCTCAGGTTCAAATTCTCTCACGAGCTTGCTTGCCTGCCTGCCTGCCTGTTTGCCTACAAGCTCGCGCTCTGTTTCTCTGCTTGGACTTTTGTCGTCGTCGTCGTTTTCGTTTGCCCTCCGTTGCGCTGCATTCCTGGCATGTTTATTATAATTTTCAACTAAAATAGCAGGTTTGATTTAAGATATAAAATTAAATGTATTATGTGATTAACAATAGATATCATATTATCAGAGCGTGTGAGAGAGAATAAAAATTTCGATGAATTAGTTCATCCATGATCGTCATTCATCCACGGTCATCTTTTATCATTGAGTAAATTTTTAAATAGGGATAATGTAATTTAATTTTTTTTTCAAAAAAAAATTAGGTAAACGACAAAAAATGAAGAAAAGTTGCAATATTTGTTGAAGGTGGTCGAGGAACACAAAAAGAAATGTCCAGACAGCACAAAAAGTGATAATTTTATAGAGTATGAATGAAAATTTGCAGCAATAATTGTAAAATTGCCTTGACATGTAATAGAGTATATTTTTGTAAAAGCAAACTACCTAAAATAACATGATATGTATTACCTGATTGTTTTTTTGAATAATTAAATTATTATCATGATTATTTAGCATATACGAACAACTGCTTGTAATGCTTGGAAAACCAAACTAACCCTGTTAACCTGACATTTGCTGTAATTTTTTTAATGAGCCTAAGCTGTCTTTTCTTTAATTTTTTTTCCGTTCATTTTGACATAATTTAAGAATTTATATGCTAAATATATCTCAAAACAAACCTGCTATTTTAGTTGAAAATTATAATAAACATGCCAGGAACGCAGCGCAGCGGATAGCAAACGAAAACGACGACGACGACAAAAGTCCAAGCAGAGAAACAGAGCGCGAGCTTGTAGGCAAACAGGCAGGCAGGCAGGCAAGCCACGGTGGGTAAGAAGGGGATTATTATGCAACTTTCATGCACCTCGGAAATTCCTTCTGGAGGTTGTTGGGGGGACTATTCTGAGTCAGAAAAATCGATTCCCAAAATATTCTGTCGGTGAAAACTGATTTTATCTCGATTTGAAGTTAAAAAACCTAATATATCACCTAAAACTCAAAAATACGTCTAAAAACTCGGTCTATCTCTGGAGAAAAATGTACATTTTCATCTAGATATCAATTTTTAGTTCACGAAATATTTTCCTGATATAGTACACCTTTAATCGATCCATTACTTGAGTCCCAGCGTCATCAGGAGGTGTAAAATAATGTTATTTCTAAAAAAATATTTTTAATTTGCTCTGGTAAATAAACTGTTATGTCTGAATTCAAAAACAAGTGATGTAGCATTGTTGCAAACAAAATGGAGAACAATTTTGCAGAAAAAAGTATGACATTTTATCCATTTGCAGTAAAGCTATGTCTATTTTAGTGGGAAAATTGATGCCAATTTTCAAAATTCTTGATATTTTACTCATTCTTGTTATAAACAGCTACTATGATCATACTCAGCAGGATGTAACAAGAGTTACATTTTGGTGGTCATTCAGGGGCTGCAAGAATCTGGCCTACACGCCAATGATGTTGAAAATAAACGCTTCAGTGGCCAAAGTGACTAAAAAATCTACATTTTTCAAAAATATTGTATACGAGTTATTTTAATCAAGCTCATAATTGGGACTTGAGCTCAGTATGCCCACCGTAAACAGCCCCTGAATGACCACCAAAATGAAACTCTGGAGATTTTTTTGAAAAGGTCCAATAAACCAAATTTCCAGTTTTTGCTTTTTGGGTGTTTTTGAAACCGCCATGAGTCAGGAGTATTAAAAACACCCAAAAAGCAAAAACTGAAAATTTGGTTTATTGGATCTTTTCAAAAAAATCCAGAGTTTTTGTAACATCCTGCTGAGTATGATCATAGTAGCTGTTTATAACAAGAATGAGTTAAATATCGAAGAATTTTGAAAATTGGCATCAATTTTCCCACTAAAATAGACATAACTTTACTGTAAATGGATAAAATATCATTTTTTTTCTGCAAAATTGTTCTTCATTTCGTTTGCAACAATGCTAAAACATTAGTTTTTGAATTCAGACATGACAATTTATTTACCAGAGCAAATTGAATTTTTTTTAAATAACATTATTTTACACCTCCTGATGACGCTGGGACTCTAGTAATGGATCGTTTTAAGGTGTACTGTGTCTGGAATATATTTTGGGAACTAATAATTGATATATTGATGAAAATTTACATCTTTGTTCAGAGTTAGACCGAGACAAAGACATATTTTTGAGGTTTTTAGGTGATATATTAGGTTTTTAACTTCAAATCGAGATAAAATCAGTTTTCACCGACAGAATATTTTGGGAATCGATTTTTCTGACTCAGAATAGTCCCCCCAACGACCTCCAGAAGGAATTTCCGAGGTGCATGCAAGTTGCATAATAATCCCCTTCTTACCCACCGTGAAGCAAGCTCGTGAGAGAATTTGAACCTGAGAGAGAGCACGTGCGTGTACGAATTGGAAATAAACATCGTTGCTAGGTAGCCCCTTACAGCTGGCCGCGCAAAAATGGTCAGTTTTGGGCGCTAATAACTTCGCGGGAAAAAATCCTAAAAATATGGTGTCTTCGGGAAAGTTGTTCTAAATTTAAAAAAGGTTCTACATTTGAGAAATGGTAAGAATCGGATAACTATGGCGCCTTGCACAGGTAAAAAAGTAAAACCGTTGCTTTTCTCCATACATTTTGACGATTTTTCCCATACAAACTTTAAGCGATTGGAGGGAGGGGTTCCCGTGGTCAGAATGAACTCAAATTTGGAATTTAGCCTAGTGATGGGTCAATCTTTGATTTCAGGGGGTAGCCCCAAAAAAGTCTGGATTTGGACCACCCTACTGTACATAGAAAAATGCTATGCAGATATTCAAAAATATATATCTTGAAAAGGAATTTTTTAATGGATTTCGTCTCTTTTGCAAAATTTTCAGGTTTTGATTTGATTTGAGAAAATCAAATTGTGGCGAAAAATTAATTATTTTTTTGCAGGTTTTAATGGTTTTAATTAAATGATATATTTTGCGTCTGGGTTCAGGATAGTGCCAGTGTTGGTATTATCGCGCTCTCGCGAGAAAATTTTCTCTCTCTCGAGTTCTCGCCGCGAGTCTCGAGCTGCCGAGAGAAACTCACCGATTGCCCGGGCTCTCCTCCGCTCGCGAACGGGCTTTCTCGCGAGCCAGAATTGCCCGTTCGCGAGAAGTTGAACGTGTTAGAAACGAACAAAAAACAACACAGCGATTGAAGTTACACCTCTATACCATCGCCTGGTTCGTATTCATAAGCCTGATAAACAAATTGCTAGCTTAGGGCAAACGGCTAGCACGAGGCGCTCGCGAGCGCTCGCGGCGAGAGCGAGAACGCGAACGAAAATGCGAGCGCGAGCGAGAAGAGAAAAGTACTACAAGTTCTCTCCCTCGTTCGCGAGCGAGAAATGCTTTCCTTCTTCTCGCTCGAATTCCAACAATGGATAGTGCAAAGTCTAGTACCAGAGTAGTAAAGTCAAGTATTTGGCATTTTTTGGATGAAAATTTCGATAAATGTTCAGTGTTTTTTTTTTGCAATTTAACAACATGTTATCGATGAATGCCACCCATGCAAAAGTATTTTCAAAAGGCTCTAAAATATTTTATTCTTAGTTTAAAAAAAATGAGAAATTACCTTGTAATTTTATGAAAAATATTTTTTTTTCTCATCATCTAAATGACTCTGAATTTTCAACAGATGGTATCTAGGAACTTTTCATTCAATTTGCAATGGAAAATAGGAAAATTTGCAAAATATTCTGCTTTTTTCAATAAAATAATGTGGAAATTGTAAAATTAAGCCAAATATTTGAAAATGGTTTAACATGTTCCTAATTTTAAACATTATAAATCAAACCAATTGTTTCCGACATATCGTCAGTAAAAAAAGAAAAAAATAAGAAAAAGGGTTCACAAAATTTTAGCAAAAAAATGCACAAAATAATTCTCAGATTTTTTTGAGGTGCTTTTTAATTCTAAAGAATTTTAAATTGTAAGAAAAAATCACATGAAAAATAAGCTAAGATTATATGAAACACATTTCCTGTATAAGAAAAATAAAAAAGTTGAATCATTTCAGTTGCAAATTAATCTGAAAGTTACCGATGTTTTTTCATCACATTTTTTAAAAATTATGTCTTTTTACCATCCTTAAATTAAGCGAAATTGATGGCATTTAAGATATAAAAAATTAAAAAAACTGTTTTTCAAACTGCAAAAAAAAAATAACTTTTTCCAAAAAAATACATAGGAATATGTTTAACTGGAACAATGTCACTTTATCAAAAATTCAGTTGATTCTGCATCTTAAACTAATTTCTATTTTATACATGCTTTTGTTGTTATAACACCATTATTTTGAAAGTTTTTTTCTTTACAAGAATTTGCACCAAATCAAGCTCATTTGATAAAAAATAAAAAATAAATCAAAAAATGCTTGAAAACTTTTTTTTGCACTCAAAATTTCCGTTTTTACAATCAAACGATCGGGATTTTTTCGAAAGTTATGAAAAAAATGAAAATACTTAAAGTTTTCACAAAATTACGTATTTTTGAAAAAAATAAATGATTTGATTTTTTGATACCCACGTTGTAAAAACGGAAATTTTGAGTATTTTTTTCGAAAATACGTAGTTTTGTGAAAATTTTGAGTATTTTCAAAAAATATTGTTATTGCATTCGAAATGCATGAAAAAATCCCGATCGTTTGAAAAACACATTGTAAAAACAGAAATTTTGGAAAGTTTTTCAAAATCACGTAGTTTTGTGAAAATTTTGAGTGTTTTCAAAATATGTTGTTATTACATTCGAAATGTATAAAAAAATCCCGATCGTTTGATACCCATATTTTAAAAAACTGAAAATTGGAGTATTTTTTCGAAAATTCGTAGTTTTGAGAAAATTTTGATCATTTTAAAAAAAAATGTTATTACATTCGAAATGTATGAAAAAATCCGGATCGTTTGATACCCATATTGTAAACACTGAAATTCTGAGTATTTTTTTTTTCAAAAATACGTAGTTTTGTGAAAATTTTGAGTGTTTTCAAAATATGTTGTTATTACATTCGAAATGTATTAAAAAAATCTCAAGCGTTTGATACCCATATTGTAAAAACTGAAATTTTGAGTTTTTTTTAAAATGCGTAATTTTTTAGAAAATTTTGAGTGATTTCAAAAAAAAATATTTTACATTCGAAATGTATGAAAAAAAAACAATCATTTGATACCCATAATAACAATAATTTGAGTATTTTATCGAAAAACATTGTATTTTCAAAATCCTGTAAAAAAACGTATTTTTGTGAAAATTTTCATGAAATTATAATTTTAATGGATAGCTGACATCATCCCGCATCCAAAACACTATAATATTTTGATGTTTGCATGATTTTTCATACGATTAAAGCCAATGTCTCCCATATAGCCAAAATCCCATAAGCTCTGTGATTCAGTTAAGCACTGGGCCGTGCTTAACCGAGACAGCTGAACGGTGCAAAACCGAGGCATGACTGTATATTCATGTTATATTTGTTAACGTAGACGGATGAACAGTTTTGCAAAATATATATTTTTTATTATTCTTCTTAAGAGGCAGTTTCTGCAGATTTGGCTCGATTTGTTTGAGAGTATTTTAAAAATATCAATTTTGAACAGCAATTTGCAAAGGCTATGAGACAAACCCCGCATCTTTATGGAACATTTCGAAGTGCTTCAAAAGACCTTTCAAATGTTTAAAAAAAAAGTGAAGCTGATATTGTTTTACGAAAATGTGAGGAATTTAAAGATTTTTTTTATGTTTTTTTTGTCTCAAACTTCAAACATGTCGCAGAGGGCTCATATTTGGCATTAGTTCATCTCATGTATAAACAAACAAACCTGCGCCTCGATACGACCTCTAGAACCAACTGAGCAGAATCTACAAATACTGCCTCTTAAACCATCCAATTTAACACCTTCCAAATTTGCACAATTTTTTGCTGTGGCTCATATTTGGCATGAGTTTATCTCATGTAAAGATAAACAAACGACACACTGGGGAAAAACTCGCTCTTAAGCCTCACACTATGCTAAAGTCTGTGAAAGTGGGTCTACTGAGCTTTTACAACCAAAGGTTATGTCGGGTCAGTCGAAAACCATTTACTTGCAGGTTGAATAGCCCATTCTCAACGTTACACACTGCTCAACGTTTTACGAGTCTTGCACAACAGCGTCTCATTCTTAAACTTTCCACACCACTCACATTAGTCCTACTACAGAAAAGGCACCAGAAACGATAAAACCGCGAGCATTTGAACCTCGTAAACGCGCTAATTTGATGGTTTTCGAAAATAATCCACCAAACTCAACTTCTGAACAACTGCTGGAAAAGCCCCGTGCAGATTTAATTTATTGACCCCGCTTGGCTAGTACGCGCCAGTGTCCAAAAGGGCCCCTCTGAACAGCACCAATGTTGTTGTTGTTAGCCTGTGAGGAGTTAACCAACCAGCAGCACCACCACCAAACAGTCAAACAGCAACCGGTAACAAACGATCAAAATGTTTCAGAAGTGAACAGTATAATTTTTATAATTTTACGATGTCGTAAAAATTAAAGTAGGAAGGAGCGAACCAAAGCGAACAGCATTTCTTCGTCGACTGCTTCTTCAAGTCGTCATAGGCCCGGGCCTCGAAACTAGCCCAGACCAGTTTCAGGAGGGGGTGTGGGGAATGGGAGGTGGGTCATAAAAATATGGGCTTTCCGCGTTCGACGTGTTGAGAGTGCGAGAAAAGCTTCGCGCGCTGGAGTCCAATAATTATGGGTCTATCTTCGCCGGCTAAGCCCACCGAGTTCAGCTCTGCGCGCTTTGTTTGCGATAGATAAAGGTGGGTGGGTGATTTTATGGCTTGGTTTGGGCTTTTTTTTTAGGTTTGAGGGGCAAGACACGAAATCTGTGTGTACTTTGGGGTCGGCTCGAGGCGAGAGGAAAGTGATTTAAATGGGCAATTGAAGTTGGTTATCGTGATGGACGATTTTGTTGGCTTGTTGGTTAAGGGAATCAGATTTGAGGGAGATTTGCATTAATGCTCAAACTCAAACTCCTGGGCATTAATATCCAACACTCGATTTGAGAAATTGAAATAAGTAAAGGTCTACTCATTCCAAGTTCTTCAATCGGAGGTGGTCAACACTCCGAGTTCATCACCCACTAAGCCACTCGGGAAGCCTCAACGACTCCCCACCTAACTGAGCCTAGCCCACAAAACTGTAACAGTAAAAGCCTTTTCCTGCTAGCCATCGTTTTTGTAGAGCTTCTCGTACCTCACCACTCGCAGTCGCAGCCGACAAAAGTCGTTCAGCTTCATTTGCGTGCCTCGACCACAAACCTCTCTTTGGGTTTCTTTATCTGAGTTTTGATCTACGGCCGTAGTGGAGTCCCACCGTTCAAATGAACCTCCGCGACGAGGGTGTTTGCTGGACACAAAAGAGAAGCCCTCACCCGACCCTGCCTTTCATCGCCAGAAGAGAGAGGGGGGCACTCTCCGGCATACCAATCAAGCAGTAATAAATTGAAAAATGTTAAGATAACAATCAGTTTTATTTTCTTCATATCGGACTGATGATGCTGGGGCCCTGGAGTCTCTCCGGCGAAACCGGTTTCCTCGTGGACTCTGAGCATAACAAAGTGTGTTGCTTGGGAGAAGCGTCCAGACAACGCAAGAAGGTGAAGAATCTCAACCGAGGTCCGAAACTCGCTACGAGAGTTGGTTATCGCGGCAGCTCGTTCTCTTTTGGTTGGCTTCTCTCGGCAGCTGTCTTCCCGAGACACTATCAGTTGAAGAGGTTTCGGAGATCTTTTCAACGGACTTTTGAGGGGTTTGTTTCTTGCTTTTAAGATACTTTGGTTGAAAATATGGGACTATGTCAGGTTTGTAACTTAAAAAAACTTCTTGTGCAACTTGTTTTGCACAAGTGCAACAAATGTAACCTTTGTGCAACATCGCTTTTAACTTTAATTTTTGTTCATTTTTATAAAAAAGTTTTGGTTTGTTGAAACCCAGAAAATATACATCTTCACATAGGCCTGCAACTTCTGCAACTCTTGTGCAACATCTTTCAATTTTATTCGCCGTTTGTCCTCGACCAGTTCCGTTTCGAAAATTTGCCTATCCACCATCAAGTTAAACCGTCGTCTGATTGAACGACCTCAATCTGGTAGCCGGCCCAACTATCTAATCTACCCCTCAAAAATCAAACCATTTCCATTTCAACTCAACGCGTATCGCCCACCGCCAACAAAACGGCCAAAACATGGCCGTCACCGCCGCCGAATCAGGTGATTCAGGAAACGCTCAACTAAATTAATCCAATTCATTGAATAAGCCACTGCTGGGGCTGCTGTTTTTGTTTTGATTTCGTCTCCACCCCGTCAAAAAAAAACTAGTCACCTCCCCGAACTCGCGCGTGCTCTCGAAAAAAACCCACGGCCATAAAAATGTTCGCCAAACTCTTTTTTTTCTCAGGTGCGACCCAAACATCCCAAATCATCGTAAAAGTCGTGCCACATTACGGTACGGGCTGTGGACCGTCATGTCTCCCCCACCCGTGGATGAAATTTTTATATTTCTCTCAAATTCATTATAAATTCGCAGACTCGGTTGGTCTCAGCACGATCTGGCACCTCTCTCGGAAGATGACAAAAAAAGCGACGAACCCATCGCGCTTGGACAGAGGTGGAAAAGACTCGCTTGATCGCGTGGTGTCGAGCAGGGGTGGAAAACTTTGGTTCGCGATTCAAAGTTGTTTGCTTACTTAACAGTTTTGTGAGGTTGAAACCAACGACGAACCTCTTTGGATGTAAGAGGTGGCAATGGTTCATTTGCATAGCGATGAGATTAAATAAGTTTGCATCGCGAGGTAAAATGATCAACGTTGTTAAGGTGAAGCCGTTGATCATTTTCGAAGGAAATTAATCATCACTATAAAATGTTCTGTATTAAATTCAAATTAACGAATTTCAGCACCAAAAAGAATCAGCAAGTGCCCGTTGTTGCCTTCTTGAAACCACTGAAAGAATTTTTGATCTAATTCAATTGTGCTTCAAATTTATATAATTTTGTGGGACAGTCATTGACGTCCTAGTTGGCAATCATTGATTAATGACGATTTTCATAACTTTACAAGGAATGAGATAATCGTTACCAAAAGGAATCAACATTAGTAGGGCACTATTCTAAACAACTTGTTGAAGGAATTTTGTCAAAATATTGAAAGCGACGCAAAATTTATATCGTTGAACGAAAATTCATGACAATGATGGAAGTCTTCACGTTAACGATAAAATTATCGAGGTAAAATAAAGATAACGAAAATTCTATCGTTATCGTTATTCCGATTAATTTACCGACGAAAACGGTCGATACATTATATTAAATATATTTTTAAAATTGACTAAAACCAATCAAATTATGTTGAATTTTTATGCTTCCTCTAAGTAAATATTTTTTTATTGATAATATGGTAAGTTTCAAAATATAAATACAACAAAATCACAATGTACTGTTTTTTTTTTAATTTGCAATATGGGTTTCAAACGATTCGAAATTGTGCATGCATTTTCACTGTTTTGTGAATCAGATACTCACATTTTCACAATGTGCCGTATTTTTTCGAAAAACTCAAATTTTTAGAATTTGGGATACGAAATAATAAATGTATTTTAGCGGTTTAAGAGATTTTTGAATGTGTATTACAATTTAAAAATTTTCACAAAACATTTATTTTCTCTAAAATACTAAAAATTTCATAACTCGCAATTTTTTTGGTTTAAATACAAACAAAACATTTAAAATAATTTGCAATAAAATTTTAATAATTTGCAATATGGATATGAAACTATTTAAAATTTTGCATTTTCACTATTTTATAGAGCAATTCCAGCTCAAATCAGTATTTTTGCCTTCCTCACTGAGGTAAGGCTATAATCCTGCTCCAAAATTGAACTTTTTATTTTAAGCTCGAAAACCCACCTTGATGTATACATATCGACTCAGAATTGAAAACTGAACAAATGTCTGTGTGTATGTGTGTGTGTATGTGTGTGTGTATGTGTGTGTGTATGTGTGTGTGTATGTGTGTGTGTATGTGTGTGTGTATGTGTGTGTGTATGTGTGTGTGTATGTGACCAATAATGTCACGCAGTTTTCTCAGCACTGGCTGAACCGATTTTGACCAAACCAGTCGCATTCAACTTGGTTTAGGGTCCCATACGGTGCTATTGAATTGTTTGAAGTTTCGATAAGTAGTTCAAAAGTTATGTATAAAAATGTGTTTTCGCATATTTTCAGAAGTTGAATAAATGGCAGTAAACTGAACCAAACATCATCATGCTATACATCGTTAGTTAGGTAATTGAAAGACCTTTCCAACGAGTATAAAACATTGAAGATCTGGCAACCCTGTCTCGAGGTCTGACCACTTAAGTGATATTTATGTACTTTTTTGTAGCTGGAACTCACTTAAATGTATGTAAACAATGTCCGGATCCATCATCTGACCCATCGTTGGTTAGGTAATCAAAAGACCTTTCCAACGAGTATAAAACATTGATAATCTGGCAACCCTGTCTCGAGTTCTGACCACTTAAGTGATATTTATGCACTATTTTTGTAGCCGGATCTCACTTAAATGTATGTAAACAATGTCCGGATCCATCATCCAACCCATCGTTGGTTAGGTAATCAAAAGACCTTTCCAACGAGTATAAAACATTGAAGATCTGGCATCCCTGTCTCGAGTTCTGACCACTTAAGTGATATTTATGTACTTTTTTGTAGCCGGATCTCACTTAAATGTATGTAAACAATGTCCGGATTCATCATCCAACCCATCGTTGGTTAGGTAATCAAAAGACCTTTCCAACGAGTATAAAACATTGAAGATCTGGCAACCCTGTTTCGAGTTCTGATCACTTAAGTGATATTTATGTACTTTTTTGTAGCTGGAACTCACTTAAATGTATGTAAACAATGTCCGGATCCATCATCCAACCCATCGTTCGTTAGGTAATCAAAAGACCTTTCCAACGAGTATAAAACATTGAAGATCTGGCAACCCTGTCTCGAGTTCTGACCACTTAAGTGATATTTATGTACTTTTTTGTAGCCGGATCTCACTTAAATGTATGTAAACAATGTCCGGATCCATCATCCAACCCATCGTTGGTTAGGTAATCAAAAGACCTTTCCAACGAGTATAAAACATTGAAGATCTGGCAACCCTGTCTCGAGTTCTGACCACTTAAGTGATATTTATGTACTTTTTTGTAGCTGGAACTCACTTAAATGTATGTAAACAATGTCCGGATCCATCATCCGACCCATCGTTGGTTAGGTAGTCAAAAGACCTTTCCAACGAGCCTAAAACATTGATAATCTGGCAACCCCGTCTCGAGTTCTGACCACTTAAGTGATATTTATGCACTTTTTTTGTAGCCGGATCTCACTTAAATGTATGTAAACAATGTCCGGATCCATCATCCAACCCATCGTTGGTTAGGTAATCAAAAGACCTTTCCAACGAGTATAAAACATTGAAGATCTGGCATCCCTGTCTCGAGTTCTGACCACTTAAGTGATATTTATGTACTTTTTTGTAGCTGGAACTCACTTAAATGTATGTAAACAATGTCCGGATCCATCATCCGACCCATCGTTGATAAGGTAATCGAAAGACCTTTCCAACGAGTCTACAACATTGATAATCTGGCAACCCTGTCTCGAGTTCTGACCACTTAAGTGATATTTATGCACTATTTTTGTAGCCGGATCTCGTTTAAATGTATGTAAACAATGTCCGGATCCATCATCCAATCCATCGTTGGTTAGGTAATCAAAAGACCTTTCCAACGAGTATAAAACATTGAAGATCTGGCAACCCTGTCTCGAGTTCTGACCACTTAAGTGATATTTATGTACTTTTTTGTAGCTGGAACTCACATAAATGTATGTAAACAATGTCCGGATCCATCATCTGACCCATCGTTGGTTAGGTAATCAAAAGACCTTTCCAACGAGTATAAAACATTGATAATCTGGCAACCCTGTCTCGAGTTCTGACCACTTAAGTGATATTTATGCACTTTTTTTGTAGCCGGATCTCACTTAAATGCATGTAAACAATGTCCGGATCCATCATCTGACCCATCGTTGGTTGGGTAATCGAAAGACCTTTTTAAGGAGTCTAAAATATTGAAGATCTGGCAACCTTGTCTCGAGTTCTGACCACATAAGTGAGATTTATGCACTTTTTTTGTAGCCGGATCTCACTTAAATGTATGTAAACAACGTCCGGATCCATCATCCGACCCATCGTTGGTAAGATAATTGAAAGGCCGAGTCTAAAACATTGATGATCTGGCAACCCTATCTCGAGTTCTGACCACTTATGATGCAACTTATGAGCCCTTGAGTGATATGTGTGTTTTTTTGTATTCCGGAACTTAACGAAATTAGACGAAATTTGTGTCCAAACCCATCATATCACATATCACCCATTGTTGGAAAAGAGTGAGGAAGGCACCAACCACATAGGTGGATTAAGTTAGTTTTTTTCTGGTACTTTTGTACCCGACCCTCTCTGATTTTAATGAAACTTTGTACATGTTATCCTAGGCCTATATAAGCCATTTTTGTGTATATGGAGCCAAAAGTACACGAAAATAACATTTGAGAGGGGCGTAAGGTATTTAAAAAAAAAATATCTCGCAATATAAAAATTACTGTAACTCGAAGCCGTTGCGTCGTATCAAAAAGTGGTCAAAGACAAACTTGTAGGAAATTAGACGTTCTTTCTGAAAAAAATACACTGAAACAAAAATACACGCCACTTCTATGAGATTTTTCGATTTTTAAGTCTAAAACTTAAATTTAAAAGTGATGTCACGATTTTTTTTCGTTCAAATTTTTTGAAAAAATAGCCTGAGATGTTACCAAAAGACTGACGAAAAATGCAGGTTGGTATGTCTCTCCCAAAAAAATACAAAAATTATTTACTAAAACTGTTTTTTTTTTTTGAAAATGGGATTAAACGTCGAAATTTTGAGAAACCAGTGGTGGGAATCGATTTCCCAGACAATTTTACATAAAAGTCTCCATATTGACCATTGTCCTATGTCCAATTCTTGGGAAGATACAGCGGTTTTTGAAAATATAAATGTTGAAAAACTGGTTTTTTGGTAGTTTTTGGCAATTTATATATGAAAGACTTGGTTTTTCAGTCTCGTAAATATTTTTACCGGAAAGCTCGTCCAATTTCCCATAAGTTTGTCTCTGTTAATTTCTCGAAAATACTTTTTTATTATTCGCAATATGGGTATCAAACGATTCGAAATTTTAAATATATTTTAACAGTTTAAGAGATTTTTGAATGAAATACTCAAATTTCCACAAAAAGAGCTGTAATTTCTCTAAAATACTCAAATTTTCAAAGCTCGCAATATGGTTATCAAACGATTCCAAATTTTGCATGTATTTTAAGTGTGTTGAGTTTTTGAATGAAAAAGCAGGCAAAATTTCGTTTCGTTTGGTACCCATATTGCGAATTATTAAAATTTGAGTATTTTTGAGAAAAAACGGTTTTTTGTGAAAATTTAAAAATTTCATTCCATAAACTCTAAAACAGTTAAAATACATGCAAAATTTCGAATCCTTTGATTAATAAATTTTGAATATTTTCGAGAAATTACGGTATTTTGTGAAAATTTGAGTATTTCATTAAAAAAACTCTCAATTATTGAAACTGCATGCAAAATTTTGAATCGTCTGATACCCATAAGAAATATAAAAATTTTAGTACTTAAAAAATACGGTACTTTGTGATTTTTTTTTTGCATTTATACTTCTAACTTACCATATTATCAAAAAAATATTTATCTAGAGGATGCTTAAAAATTCAACATAGTTTGGTTGGTTTTAGTCAATTTTAGAAATATATTAAATATGAATTATCGTCCGTTATCGTCGATAAAATTATCGCCTATAGAATTATCGGAATAACGATAACGATAATTTATCGTTATCGTTAGACGATAACTTTATCGACGATAATTCTATCAATAAACAACCTTGAAAATGATGGAACGGCTCAAGATAAAAAATGCATCGCGATGGCAAAACTTGTGTAGTGATAGAAAAATACCATCGCGAGTTCTAAAATGCATCGCGATGGAAAAAAGAGACGAACCCTCTTTTTCAGACAGGATTGGAAAAGGCTCAGTTGATCGCGTTATGCCGAGTAGTGATGTCAGATTTAGTTTTTTGCTGCTTTGCTAGGCAGTGGTGGCATTGACTCGTTTGATGGAAATTTAGGAAGCAGAGATGAAAAATCAAGTATCGCGATGATTTTTTTGCACTAAGATCATAAATTTGCATCGCAATATAGTTCGTTTGCCTCACGATGGAAAAAAATGCATCGCGATGGTAAAACTTGCATCGTGAGGGAAAAAAATGCATCAGTGAGGAGAAAATTACATTTCATATACTGTCTCGTCATGGGCCTCAAAAAAAAATGATGGTAAATGAGTAAAATCAGTAGATGCAACAATGGTTCGCGATTGCATCGCTCAAAGTTCACCACCTCTGCAAAGGCAATCCTTCAATGGTTCAGCTCGCCGAAACCTGCTCCCCGCTGAGGATCGTGGGAGCAAAAACCCTCTTAAATCGCTGAATTAATCCCCAATCGGATCGGCCAATTCGATGTCGTTTCCAATCAGTTGACCACTTTCAAGAGAGTGCTGCGCGAGTTGTCGCCTGGTAGCAATGGATCTCCCGTCAAGAAGCATTTCGTTTTGTCGAAGCCTGATGAAGAGGATGGGCCCCGGCACGAACTCGGACGAGTACGCGAGTTCGCGCGAGACGTGGGCGTAGATTCATGGAGCGTTTGTCAGGCTCCTGCTTCTGCTGGATTACCGTTGTGTGTTGCTCTCGTCTCGTGGAGTTGTTGTTGCTTTCCGCGAGAGGTGGTGCCGTAAACGCGTTGCTTTAGTTGAGTGGGATTTCGAAATTGGTTTTCGGGGTGAGGATGATGGGCTTGTTGGCGAGAGAGAGTTAGGCCAGTACGCTCGAAATTTGAAATATTGCTTTTTAATGGTAATTTGATGGTGCTGGTCATCGTTTAGCTTGGCGGGGGGAAAAGAGTTGCTGCTGCTGAAGATCCACCTCTTTTCAACAGTGTGGCTACCAGTGTTTCGTAAAATAAAACAAAATGGCCATTTGCTATCGTGGCGATTAGTGAGAGATACCGCAGCTGACACAAAATTGATTTCAAATTTCTCAGACGACATACAATTCGTACCACGCTCAAACTTTATCTCCCGAAAAAGGCTCGAAATCCATCAAAGCTCGTCATTAGCCCCGACCGGCATCCGATTGGATCTTCCGAGAAAAACGCTCGTTTCACGCAATTTAGTCCAGACCACAAAAAAAAATGTGAACCCATAAAGACAGAGGAACCAACAAAAAACTATTTTTGAGGGATTTTTCCCTATCAATCTTCATTAATCTACTGAGCCGTAAAAATCAAACGTTTATTTTATTGGGCAGATCGATGAATAAAAAAAAAATCGATCAGAGCAGCTACACATGTGTGTGAGAGTTATCGGGGAGGACGCCGGGAAAAGGCCATCATGGGAAATCAGTCACCTCGCCACACGGAGAACTGGAAATCTCGGGCGCAAGGCCATAAATAATTTAATTTGGTTCGTTTTATGGCTCACCTTCAAAAATTTTGTGGTGCCCATAATTTTGGGTTTTATGACAGTTGGGTTGATTTTTTAATGTTTTTTTTTGTGGGGAAAAGTTTTTTACGGACGGTGGTGTGGTTGAATTTAAGTTCTTGTTACTAGAGGATGACGCAACGGTACACAAATGTATTTGAACATTTCTGTTTCAAACCAAAATGTTTGCCAATATGGCTTAATTTTCAATTATAAGGATTGTGTTTGATTGTGTGTGAGTGAAGGTGTGATGGTGAAGGTGAAGGTGTGAGGGTGAATGTGGATGTGTGATTTAGGGAGTATGTGGGATTGAAGGGTTAGATAAAATGTGGAAGTCATAATAGACAAAATACCAAACGCAAAAGCCCAAAAGAATGTTGTTCAATGGACAAAGGGTCAAAATAAAATAAAAAACAAAAAAAGAAACTCAAATTTAGGGTTTAAAATACTTTTTTTTCCATTCTTTAACAACAAACTATTCATGACTGTCGTAAAAAAAATAGAGTTTTACTATTCTTTCAAACATGAGCAGTTCGCTTGAAAAAGTCGTCCTTCTGTCATATTTTCTATTCTAAAAAAAACAAATCTAGTTTGTTGCAACATTTTTGTGAGATTTTCCCTTCGTATTTCCAAAATGTTTTGTGAGTTTGTTTTTTCTTGTAAACAAAATGCCTTTTTCTTGTAAAACAAACGCCTCATTCCAATGAATATAAAAATAAAATCAATTAAAATCAATGAAAACCCTTCTGCATGGCTGATTTCAATATTCATGTGTTGAGGTTAATTTAAAAAAAAATATTTAAAAAATCTTTTGACCATTTGACCATTCGACCTTTCGCCCATTCGACTTTTTGGCATTCTACCTTTTGTCCATTCGACCTTATGGCTTTCGACCTTTTTTTATTTCTCTAGTAGACATCCTGTCACTTTTTGTTACTTATCAATGCAATGACATAAAATCGGAGTACGTTTTCTATCAAACTATATGTAAAATTTCTGTTAAATTGATAAAAAAAATCAAATTTATTTTTTTCTTAATAACGTAGTTTTGTTGAAATTTTTAGTATTAAATACTGAAATTTGAAAATTAAATTAATTTTTTGAAAACAAATGCTGATACTTTTGAAATCAATGGAAAAATTTCGATAATTTGAAACCTTTTCAACAAAAACACAAAATTGAAAAGAATGGGTAATTTTATTTATAAAATTTGCAATTTGATGCAAATGCACCAGCTTCTGTGATGACATTTTTTTTTACATTTTTTGACACACATTCTGTCAACATTTTCTGATGAAACTCACCATCATTTTTGCTATTCTGTAAAGTTTTGTTTAAGAGCGAGTTTTTCACCGATGTGAAACAGGTCGTATCGAGGTGCTCTGATTTGGATGAAACTTTCAGCATTTGTTTGTCTATACATGAGATGAACTCATGCCAAATATGAGCCCTCTACGACAAAGGGAAGTGGGGCAAAACGGGCATTGAAGTTTGAGGTCCAAAAAACATGAAAAATCTTAAAATTGCTCGCATTTCCGTAAAACTTCATCAATTCCTACTCTCTTAGATGCATTCGAAAGGTCTTTTGAAGCCCTTCAAAATGTGCTATAGACATCCAGGATTGGTTTGTCTTTTTCTCATAGCTTTTGCAAATTACTGTTTAAAATGGGATTTAAAAATTTTCAAAATATTTTTTTCGGAAAGATCGAAAAAATTCACGATTGTTTCATATTTTAACATTGAAAATCGGACCATTAGTTGCTGAGATATCGACATTAGAAAATGGTGAGTTGTTTGGGTGAAACTTAAAAAACTTAAATTTTCGTGTTTCTTTTTCTTAAAGCGGCTGTATCTCAGCAACCCAAGGTGCAATCTTCAATGTCTCTTAGACAGTTTTATATCAAATTTTCAGAACTTAAAAAAAATATTTTCAAGAAATGGTCACGCATGGTCACTATTTTTTAAAATCGAAAAACTGCAAATATTTCGCTAAAATCAAACTTTCGGTGGCTATATCTTGAAAACGCACTTTTAAAAAAAAACTGTAAAGTAGTTTTTGATAGCAAATTCAATTTTGCATTAAAAAATAACGTCAAATTTGTTTTTGCATGAAATTTCGATTTTTTCCAAAAATCACTATTTTTTCAAAAAATCATAGCTTGGCGGCAGATTTTTTGACCATTTTTCTCTATGGTTCAAAAGTTGCGGATTTTTTTCCCACTCCAAAATCAAAAAATACGTTTTTTTGGGAAATTGAGTTTTTGTGAAAAAAAAGTTGATTAAAAAATTTGCAAATTTTTTTTCCGTGTATCTATTTTTTTCTCAAAACTCCTCAACAATACCTACAACTTTGCCGAAGACACCAAATTGATCAGACAATTCACTCAAAAGTTACAGCTGTTTGAATATTTACATACCATTTTTGTATGGACAGTAGCCAAAATTGTATGGAGACTTGTATGGGTGAACCAATGACACAAAATAGCTTATTTGGTCATAGGGAAGGCCCCCACAAAGTTTGAGCACAATCAAAAATACAAAAAAATAAAAATGGTCTAAATCGACTGATTTCTTGGAGAGTTGCTCAAGTGTTGTTTATTTTTTGAGTATGAATTCCTATACAATATTTTCATTATGATAACAGCAAAAAATCTATTGCAACACCCACGGAATATTGCATATTTTTTTATTTGGATAATACAAATAAAAACAACTGTGTAAAGAATTCAATAATTTATTTCAAATCTTGTTCC
This sequence comes from Culex quinquefasciatus, assembly GCF_015732765.1. Taxonomy (NCBI): domain Eukaryota; kingdom Metazoa; phylum Arthropoda; class Insecta; order Diptera; family Culicidae; genus Culex; species Culex quinquefasciatus. The sequence goes on along the minus strand of NC_051862.1, from coordinate 208,962,792 downwards.
TGTAATATTTTTGTGAGTATTTCCATTATTTTAATTATTTTATGCTCTTAAATAAGTGTCATGAAAAGAATTTAAAAATTTGGACAAAGTTTTCAAATAATGTTTTAAATATTAAGATGTATTTTTTTCCAATCTTGAAGGATTTATAATCATATTAATCTATTATTGTTTCTGTTTTATTGAAAGGTTCCCTTTTCATACCAAACAATTTTCCTTGATTTTTGTATTTTTGTGTGGGCTTTTCCATTTTTTCAATTATGATTAGACTTTTCAGACTCTAGTGAGAATTACTGAATTGTTATGATGGACACTCTTCAATGAATCATAAATTTGGATGATCAAACTAAACTTTTACTGTGAATTCTTAATTTTTATCAATTGTTTTCGGTATTTTTCATACAATTATTATTATTTTTTCTCTTTGTTAAACCAAAACCTAAAATTATGCTCAACTACTCAACCCGCTCTCCATCGCACCAGTCACTCATAAAACGCTCATTATCCGCGAAACCCGTTGCTGGTTCGCGCCCTAGTTTCGGACCTCCCCAACCTCTATTCAACCCCGTGACGGCCATTGTTCCCACACCACCACCAAATCGATACCGAAAGGTTGACCCATTCGCGCCGCGCCACCGCTAGAGTAGCCCCAGAGTAACACCATTCTCGGAATAATACAAATTGCTACACTAATTTGATTATCGACTCCATCAGCCAGCCAGTCACTTCTCGTCAAGGTTCGACGCGGTTTCGACGACGGAATGTAAATTCATTCATGAGTTGCGTTTTTTTCCTACTCCACTCCAAAACCTTTCCAAGCGGGTTTGGTGTGTGCCGTACCCGTCTCCGGTTTCCAGCAGGCTCTCCCACCAAACTATAATTTTATGAAGTCGCGGTGAACGCGACGGAGTCGCCGAGGTCAAGACATGGCGACGGAGTCGCCGAGGTCAAGACATGGCGACGGCGACGACGGCTGAAATGTATCCGCAGCGAGCCCCTCCTCCGAGGCGCAGGTCACGACGAACGAACTCCTCTCCCGTTGATAACATACAAGACGCTGAAAGACCACGATTGTGTCGGGCCCAGAACGTGGAGTACGAGCGCGTGTCTTCGATGATGCACATTAGAGGATGTCCCCTCTTGAAGAGGAGTTCGAACTGTGTGTTCTTCGGTGGAGGTAGAGAGCGCGCGCAAGGGTGGTTCTCAAGATGAAAGCGAATGCCGCGAACGAGCGCTGCTCGAACGGCAGCCCGGGTAACCTCGTTAGTGGCAAGTGGCCGTTGCATGTCTATTTGCGCGTTTTGCGAGTGTACTCCCGATTCTGCGGAAAGGTGACGACAGGGTTGCAGTTTAGGGGATTTGTCACAATAGCTGTAGTATAGAGTTTAGCGTGGACCGTAGACCGTAGACCGTATTTGACCAATTTGCACGTCGCGTTGACCAAACTGAACAATCTGACCAATAGACCAATAGACCAATAGACCAATAGACCAATAGACCAATAGACCGTAGACCGTAGACCAATAGACCAATAGACCAATAGACCAATAGACCGTAGACCGTAGACCGTAGACCAATAGACCAATAGACCAATAGACCGTAGACCGTAGACCGTAGACCGTAGACCGTAGACCGTAGACCGTAGACCGTAGACCGTAGACCGTAGACCGTAGACCGTAGACCGTAGACCGTAGACCGTAGACCGTAGACCGTAGACCGTAGACCGTAGACCGTAGACCGTAGACCGTAGACCGTAGACCGTAGACCGTAGACCGTAGACCGTAGACCGTAGACCGTAGACCGTAGACCGTAGACCGTAGACCGTAGACCGTAGACCGTAGACCGTAGACCGTAGACCGTAGACCGTAGACCGTAGACCGTAGACCGTAGACCGTAGACCGTAGACCGTAGACCGTAGACCGTAGACCGTAGACCGTGCCAAACGCCAACCCTGCAACCGCTCCAACCCCAAACAGCAAACTTCTTTCTTCGGCAAAACCTCATCTTTTTTTTTTGCGTCAACCGTCAAACTGCCATTCAGCGCGCCGCGGCGGTGAGGAGACTCTTCAATTAAATCATTAACGGAGGCGACTCTAAACAATCACTGCGCTTGTTGTGTTGAGTGCTGATTTTTGTGCTGCCCGTCAAGCCGCACATCGCAGACACACGCGAACCGTTTTCTGGCTGAATGACATCATAATTTAGCTCGACGTCGACGTCGCTCTATGGCCATTAATTTATCGTTTGTTTGTTTCTGCGGGGCTGCCTAGTGCGAGGTTGGTTTTACGAGCGCCGGTTGCGCAAATTTTGACGGCTTCGGTGGCACGCACACACCGGTTGGAAGGAAGTCAAACACCGTCCTGGTGACACGCGGATAAGCGCCTCCAACTTTGGCAGCTGACGGTGAAGAGGGACGACTAATCCGGTAAGCACTTGACTCGATTTAACCTCTTCGCGGGGCTATTTTGAGCGCTTGCGATTTTCAAATCGGCAAGTCGAGTGTCAACTCTTGAATTGATGAGGATTTGCTGAGCAGATCTTCAAGATATCGATCAACAAAGAAGATGGTTGAACCTACTGCATCTTTAAGCTCCTGGATATGATCATGAACTCGATCAATACATACAATAATAGTAGTATTTTTATCTTCTGAGCTTCTGAGAGCTTTGGGGTGATCTACTCTGTGATTTGGAGTCATGGGGACATTGAATTTTGTCATGTTGTAGTCTGTAGTTGACTTTGTAGACGTTTGGAGACTTAATCATCTACAAACTCACCCTTGGACCACAAAATTGATCAATTCGATGTCCTCAAAGTTGCAAAACCCTTCTCGTAACTCCATCAAACCCAGAAACTTCAAGTCACACCACTACTCCAAGCCACTTTCAATATTGATCGACTTCACCGCCGCGAACCGCTAAGCTCTCCAGCGCCATTCCGGTAGCTCCCCATCACTCATCGTCGGCGCGTCATCGCTCCCGGCGGCGGTCGACACTTGGTTCGCTGAATCAACCCGGGCATCGTTTTGCTCATTAAAGCGCTCTTACAAAACAAAACATCAAAACACGACTGCTGCTGCCGCTACTGCTACCTGTATTGTTCCAGTCTGGCCAACTCGAGCCTTTCATACATCTTTTTCGCACCGTGGTCGTCCTCAACCGGCGACCGTTTCAATTAAGGGTAAAAAATTAAACTTTTTCCCCCGGAATATATTAGCAATTAGCGCGAGCGAGCCTCCAACAGCAATTTGTTCGAATCTACCGATAAATCATCCCCTCGTAGACGACGCTCAGGTGAGCCACGCGAGTCTACAGCGTGACCTGGCCGTTTCGTTTGCGAGGTGCACTTAATATTCATGAAACAGAGTCAGAAACAACTAGAAAGAGAGAAGGGGGGGGGGGGAGAGAAGGTGCTCACACATCACACCATTAGGATGATGAAGATGGTGGAGCGAGGCGAGATAAGATGGCTCTCTAGACAATAAAAATTCCATCACTAAACATTAGGAAAGTGTAGAGAGAGATAGAGTACACCTCACGTGAGAGTGGTTTGAAGATGTTGGCACTGAGAGGTTCAACGAATGCATGAAACGTAACGCCACACTGAGTTTGATCAAGTTGAGCTGCCGTGAAAAGTTCTTCGTGAAAATGGGAACAAACCATTCCAATTGATTTGAGAAAATTAATCGCGAAAAAAAAGCTATGATAGTTCGTAGCGGTATTACAAACTATAGACGACTTCATGCGATGATGTTCAGACATGATCATGAAATATGTTCAAATATGATCATGAACAATGTTCAGACTAGATCATGAATATACGTGAAATCTTAAATATTTTACAAGAGTTACGCACTGTATTTTGTCAATTTCTTCAAATGGACAAACTGTTTTTGATTTCTTTCAAAAGCATTTTATAGATTATCGCAGAAAGAAAAAATAATAATTCGAGAATTTGCAACATTGTAGACTTATTTTGCACGTTTTCGCAAATTGATTTAATTGTGTTTTTTTAATGAAACTTTGTTAATACATTCCCTACTGTTTTGATGCCACTATAAGAAGGGACTTTTTGATCGATTAGATGTCTTCGGCAAACTTGTTTGCTACTTTTGATTATTTTAAGAAAAAAAAAAAACACGGAAAAATCATGATTTTTGATTTGGCTATTTCTTTTTAAAGTTGACATGAGTTTTTTCCGCTAGAGATTTAAGGATGGGGTAGAACCTGATATAAGAAAAATATGTTTTTAAAGAAAAAATATATTTTGAAAAAATTGAAAATGTTTATGAAAATGAATTTTTTAAATATTAAAAAAATGCAAATTAGATCAAACATTACCTAACACATTTTTGATAAAGTACATCGTTTAGGCATTTTATTTATTTGAAAAAATGATCAGTTTTTATTCAAACGGCTAATTGCGGAGAAACATAAATTTTAGAAAATTTGGTTTTGGTTTTTTCAGTGTCATCCAACTAGACCTTTTTTACTCTCGGTAACTCGGACTGTTGATCTGGTTTTTATTTGGTTTTTAATGTTTTTTTTTTAATTTTTTTATTTTTTTTATATGTTATAAGGGTAGTACAAATTTTATTCAAAGTTTTTGTCTCCCCCTCCCCCTTTTCAAAACTGACCCGAAGAATCAGGGGGCATACATTATTTTTTTCAAAAAACTTCAAAATTTCAATGTAATTTTAGTTGCAAACTGACAGCTGAAATCAATTTAGAATACATTCCGTTTAGAATCATTTTTAAGAATTTTTGAGTTAATTTAAAAATCTCTGGATTTTTTAAATTTTCGATGTTTAGTATCCCAAAAAAAATTTTTTTTCGATAATTTTTATGTTTTCCTCAAATATTTTTTTGAAAACAATTGATTGCTAACAACTGAACAAGTGTTAATTAAATTTTTTATTTCTTTATTTCTTTGTCCCCCCCCTTCCTCCAACGACCCTGGCAAGAGCCGAGGGACAAAAACTTTGAAAAATATTTGCATCGGCTTAAAATAAATTTAAAAATTTAAATAAAATAAAACAGTAAATCAAACAATATTTAGATAAAAAAATAAAATAAAATCTAGCCTAATATTTGAAAGGGCTTAATCTCTTCAATGGTGTTTCCTTTTTTCGAAAAATTTGAATTTTTTTAAGGAATACATAAGAAATTTCACAAAAATTGGAAAAGTTGAAAAATTTGAGCTGACACTGAAATAAACTCATTTTTTACAATGTTTAAACTAGCGGTTAGATCAACGAATTAAAAAAAAGAACATTTCTGGAGTTTTTTTGAAAAGGTCCAATTAACCAAATTTTCAGTTTTTGCTTTTTGGTTGGTTTTTAATACCCCTGACTCAAAGCGGTTTCAAAAACACTCAAAAAGCAAAAACTGGAAATTTGGTTTATTGGACCTTTTCAAAATAACTCCAGATTTTTGGATATATTCTCAGCTTATTGATGTTTTTGCAGTGGTTCTTTTCTTTCATATAGTAATTTTGAATTACTATAAACTGTAAATTTTTCTAAAAAAAATCCACCAAAATGTCTGTGAATTACAGTAATTAACAGTGTACAGTGTATTAATAAATGAATCATTTTCGATTTCAAATTTGATTTTTCATTAAAATTTGATACTGTGTTTGACAGTTTTTCGGTTTTAAGCAAAAAAACATCAATTTATAAAACTAGTATCTCCGAAATAGATTTTTCACCACCTTCCTCTAAAGGCCATAAAAAAAAATTTTAAATCCAACTTTTTTTATCTTTTTTCCTGAAAAGTGCACTTGACAAATTTCTCTAAAGTATTTAAAATTTGATATCCGATTTTGCATGAAACAAATTTTTAAAGATCTATTTCTCCAAAATTCAACGAAAAATATGATTTTTTTTTAATTTCAACATTTCCAAATATTTGTTGTCCTTGCGTAAAATAATCATGAGCAATTTTCTACGAAATCATTCGATTTTATGCATTTATATTTTTCGTTGTTTTTTTTTTTTTAAACTGGCCCAAATTTAGTAGGGTTTTTTTCTCAAGACCAAATAATCCATTCAGCCTCATTAGTCTCACAATTCAAATAAAAGAAACATAAGGGATAAATCCACAATTTTAAATATACTATTTTTCTTAAAAAATAATCTTGGAATTCGTATTTTAAAATATTTGTTAAAATTTATATTTGGATGATTTTTTTAAATTTTGATGTTTTTCTAAGGAATAAAAACCTTCTTTACGATCGAAAAAATACATTTCTAAAAATAAAATAAATGAGTACATAAATAATATACATAAATATTAAAAATAAATATAATAAAAATATAAAATCTAATTTGCAATCGATGCAATACCCTAAAAATGTTTTTCGAAAAGCTCTGTTTTTTTATGATTTTTTTTTAAAAAGCACCTCTGGTTGCCAAGTTACAGTGAATAAAAGAAAAGAAAACAGGATTTTCTAGAAAAATTGAAGTTTTGTAAATCTTACCCTCACAACACCAATGCCAATATATCAGCAAACAATGGTAAAATATTCAATTGTAAAAATTTAAACATTGTAATATTTTCGATCTTTTGAAAAAAAAAATAAAAATAATAAAATTTGTGACTAAAATTTGAAAAAAAACATAAATTACAACTAAAATCCTGATTTCTAAATTTTCAAATCGGATTTTATTCAAAAAACTAATTTCATTTAGAGTGAAAAAAAGACTATATCTTGAAAACGGCACACTTTTAAAATATTTCTCTTAAGTCCTTTTCAATTAAAAAAATAATTTTGCAAAAGGTTGCACGTTTTTTGTTTTAAGTAACATCAATCAACAATTTCAAATATTGAAACATAGATTTTGGGAAGTAGATGATTTCAGAAAAAAAGTAATTTAAAAAAATAAGGATGTTTTTTCCGTGTGCCTGAATGTTTAATCTCCTTAAAAACCAAAGACAATAATTTATCAGAAAATTCCCAATAAAAAAAGGTTTTCGTAACATTTTTGTAAGAACAGCCTTCAAAAATTTTTGGAGTTCTGTAAAGATGAACCAATGACCCAAAAAAAGCTTTTTTTTGTTATGCCTTTAGGGCCAATATACATAATATAATAGATACATGTTTGTATTCGATTGATATCATGAGATTGCCCGAAAGAGTATTTAATTTCTAGCTTCTAGCTAAAATTTCTGCACATTTGGTTGAAAATTGGCTTGTCACGATCAGGAACAAGCATAAATGGAAATTAACCCGTAAAACTTGCGCATTTCGGTAAATTGTTATGTCAACCGTTTCAATTTGACAAATTTTGCATCTGAAAAAACAAAGGTTTCATTGTTTATTAAGATATTCATGTTTTCATGAACAAAAATTCACACTCAAAAGCAACATTTTCCCTCCGTGCTTCATAAGTTCCAATTTTTCAACAAACAAGACCCAAGACTTTGAAATTTCATTTAAAATGCATACTCGTGAATGCCACTGCTTGCGTCCTACCGTAGAAGATGCAACTCCACATCCCTCGCAGCGACTTCGTTTCAGTTTGTTTATTTATTAAAATTTATTCAAGATAAAGTAGAACATAAAAAGGCAACGCTACAGAAGGGCTGCGTGCGCGGGGCGAGGGTGGCAGAGGTGATTTGAACTACTGGTTCGCACAAAGCACAGAGTACGGTCGCGCGCGCTCGCCTTGCACCACTGTGAGCAAACAAGTCGACCTGCCCGGTCGTAGACCGGGGTGGAGGACTTACAACCCGTCCCCACGAAGTGGGGTAGCGACGAAAACATGTTTCTCATTTTCAGATACATACCAAGAACATACACATGGAGTCGTCGTCACCGTACACCTCGCGGACTAAAGTAGATTGCATTGTAATGTAATACACCCCCTCGCGTTGGACCCCTCCCTCCCTGCGAGTTGTTCCAGTTCAGGTCGTCACCGAGAGAGAGAGAGAGGGTCGTCTTATCTTGTTTGAACACTTCTGGAATACGCGGGGCCTGCTGGCACAGACACATTCCGGGTCGTCGTCGTCGTCGTGGTGGTGCAATAAAACGGCTTCTGCGTTGACTAGCTCCTGCTGCTGCTGCTGTTGGCTGCCAGCCAGGGGCTATGTGCAACTCTTTTTATTTTATCCACGCGCGCGTAAAATTGTCGGGGAAAACTTGTTGCCCACACTAATGGCGAATTGAAGCTAAAAGGGTGGGGGATGTGGGGAAACGGGGTGGGGCCTCGTAAAAAAAGTTATAATCTTCACCGGTGATCAGGCTGGGGAGCTACTGCAGAAATGACCACCGGAATGTTGCGAGATAAGCGGTGGAGTTGGTGGCTACTAATTAGTGGTGCAGGCTGCGAGTACTTGAACTCGGTCAATAATGGGGATGGTTGAGTTGAAGGATAAATCTGAGTTTGTACAACCTTCAGGAGGCTCTAAGCTAAGATTTGACGGTTTCAGGACATCTTAACGGTCAATTTTTCTGGCTTTAGATTAGTTTGTACAAGTTATATCGCAAAGTAAACATGCGATTTTTTTGAATTGAATCTTAACAGCTTAAAATGAAGGTTGGAAACTACAAAACGGCGCACATCGGGTAGTTAAAGATTTAGAATCAACTACCCTAGCTGTTATTCAAATTTGGTGAATATCTCCCTAAGCGCTTCTTCATGAACTCGATCAATATCGAAGACAGTTCGTCAGCGAGACAACCCCGGATAAAGCTGACCTTCAGAGAGTTCCCAGCAATGATTTGATACTACAAGGATATCCGACCGGTTAGTCCCGTTGACTACAGACCACTTTGAAGACATTTTGTCTACAAACTCATCCCGTTTACCAACTACTAATCGAATCGATGTCCCCAAAGCGCCAAATTGTAGCAGAACATCCCACCAACACCCGCAAACCAAAAATTTAGCACACAGTTCAGCAGTTCCCAATATTGACCGCGTTCAATACCCCCACAACAATGTAAGCCTCCCGCAATCGCAGCAAAATTTCAAAACGCAATTAAGATTTCCCCCCTCAGATTACCCTGCGGCGGGGTGGGCCTATTCATTAGAGTCGGGACCACCCATCGAGCTACAGTTTGCCGAGCTGGTCAGCATTAGAGAGCCTCATTTGATTACGCGCGAGGAAGGCTTCTCCGTTTGTTGTTTTGTTGATAGCGAGCGAGCGCGTTGAGGCGAAACTTGATTGGATCAGCGGAACGGCTTCGTCCATCACGCCGGGATCAAGAATTGGAAGGGGGTTTGATTTATTGACCTGCTTGGGGCAGGAATTTTTGAACGCTTTTGAGGTTCGTAACGGGGAGGTCATTGCTCGATAGGGTCGGGGCCAGGTGCGTCCGGTAATTGCGATTGGCTGATCCTAATCGGAATTTGCTTAGCAGATGATGTGGTTTAATGGGTATGAATTGCTGAATAAATCACGTTTAATCAGCATTGAGGGACGTGGATGTAACGTTAATTAATAAGTAGGTTGACGAGAGCTGCTCGTTGCTTATCTCATCAAGATCTTTCGTAACTCATGGTCATAAAGCTACTCATTAAACAAAAACCTTATTTGTTGTTGGATATCTGTACACGGCTGTTGAGTCAAGCTAACAACTTGAATAAGTTCAAGAAATTCATGAAATTTAATAGAAATTTAAGTAACAATTCTTCAAAGTTATCGATTGGCAACGTCAGTTCCCTCTAAACTTTCCTCAAACAAGTCTTTGAAGTGCACTTCTCTGTACAGCGTAACTCCATGGCCTCCGAAAACACTTTTATTTCAAGCCTTGAGCGCAGAGACAGAGTTTGGTAATGTTTATCCAATCCGTGGGCCCAAAAACTTTGTTTGCTTCCCTGGCTAATGCTGTTGACTGTAATCCTCCTCCCCAAGACCCTCCCTAAACCTCAACCGAGTCTTCCAGGAGGCCAAAGCAAAACAAAATAGCACCATATACAAAATACAAAGAAAAAAGCACGAAAAAGCAGTAATTCAATATTTACTCCGCTCGGAACATAAACAACAAAAGAGAACAACAACAAGGCACAATGAAAAGAGTTTCTCCCGGGCGGGTCCCGGAGTCGTAAATCATACGCCGATGGCCAACGGCACGTATCCTGGTCTTCACGATATCGCACTTCCAGACAGAACGCTCATTCACGGTTTCTTCTTCTTTCCCCTCTCTTCCACAGAATGCCCGCCGAAGGTTCGCTGGACGATCATGGGCTGGCGACGATGTCACGATCGTCACGGATCGACCAGTTCCTCGCGGCCGGAAACGGCTCCGGCGGCCCTCCCTCCTCACCCACGATCCGCGGATCCTCCGGGGTTCCAGCGGGAGTGGCGCCGCCGGTCGAACGCCCTCCTCGTCCGGAAGTTACGACGGCCAGCTGGGCGGTGGATTCCCCCACATGATGAACCCCGCAGGTCACGGCCGCGAAAGTTCGGCGTTCGTGCCGGTGCTACCGTCGAGGACGATGCGACCCGGACTGTACCCAGGGATGCTCGACGGTCCGGACGGGATGCCCAAGGAGGGAATGCCCAAGCGGGGTTCCAGCTACGAGCTGATGGCCATGATGGCGGACAAGCGGAAAGAGATGGCCCTCCGGGAAGCCGCCGCAGCCATGCTGCTCCCCCGAGGAGGTCCCCCCGTACAATCGCCCGGCGGAATCTACCCACCGCCAGGCGCCTTCCTCGGCGGTCCCGGCCCGTCCCCGACCTCCGCCGGTACCTTCACCTTCCCCCCAGCCGGCCTGTACCCACCGGGCGTCCCCCCAGGTATGCACCCCAGCCTGGACCGGCGACTGCTGCGAGCGCCCGGCCGGGCCTCCCGCCCCAAGAAGCAGTTCATCTGCAAGTTCTGCAACCGCCAGTTCACCAAGTCCTACAACCTGCTGATCCACGAGCGCACCCACACCGACGAGCGGCCCTACTCCTGTGATATCTGCGGGAAGGCGTTCCGCCGGCAGGACCATCTCCGAGACCACAGGTAATTAGACTTTGCGGTTTGGGGAAGTTTTGTGGAATTCCGAGAAGTCTCGATCCCTCAGACGAAGGGTTATAATTTATGGTTTATGCTTCATTTTCAATTTTCTACACGCCAGAACCACCGGTTGTGATGGGCCTTCGACGATTTTGACGGTTTTCGATCTTTGGGTAGGGTCCCTCTTCAAAATTTTTATTATGAAATTTTTTAATTTTAACAAATCTACGATAATTTAACAAGTTTTTACCATAACCAAAATTATTCCCACAAAAAAAATTGTATTTTAAAAATGACGAGAGAAATTACCACCCTAACACGTGGTTGGGCACGTTCCAGATATTGGACCGCGATCCAGCGGAGAAGACGAACATAAATCGATCAATCTTTGCGGTAGGGTTTTGTGATGGATATCTGTGGAATTCGGCGCGTCATTGGTTTTACTTCTTCCTTTAATGATGATGAATTTAACTTTTATGAAGCTTTGGACTAAACAAAATTTATATGTAAAATTATTGCTTTCATCAAATTAGTCCAGAATTTGTAACGATTTTTTCCTCCTCCTAAGACCATTCATCTTCCCAAAAAACAGTCCAACTCCTAACAAAACTTACTTGAGTTGGAGACTTTCCCTTATTTGATTTTGATTTGATGTGATAACCAACAGGGCCACAAGGATGACATGTGTAGCGGTTGCCTAGAATAACAGTGGCTCAGACTCAAAAGGAAGAATCTTCAAATTACTGCCGTATGAAGGGCCAAAAAGGGGTGGTTGGACGCGAACAAGCAAAATCACTCACGGTGTCCTCAGGGGAAGAGAATCTCCTTCCGACAATTACCTCCAATAACTCCGAAAAAAGTCTCACAAAGCTGAAAAACAGGGCTCGCACGCAGGGCTGATTCTAACTACTCATAAAAAGGAAAATCATAGTTGAGAAAAGGTCAATGCGGATGGAGAGCAAATCGAGCTCAGTATCCCCTCACAATGACTGGTAGTAAGTGTGAAAAAAGCAATGAAAATATAAAGAAAGCCAAGTAGAAAATTGAAAAGATAGTATGTCTATGTGGATGGATCGATGATCTCCTCACAAGGACATATAAGAGACTGTTAATAGGGTGAGCAAAAGAAGAACAAAAAATAGGAATAGGAAATAGTCAATGCGGATGGAGAGCAAATTGAGCTTTGTATCCCCGAACAAATTAAATACTTTAATTAATGTATTAAAAGTATTCAATTTGTTTGGGGACATTGAGCTTATTTAAATACCTTAAATAATTAAAATTCTTTAAAAACTTTAAATACTTTAAACAATTAAAAAATTTAAAATATTTGCAATCCTTTAAAAACTTTAAAAACTTTAAAAACTTTAAAAAATTTAAAAACTTTAAAAACTTTAAAAACTTTAAAAACTTTAAAAACTTTAAAAACTTTAAAAACTTTAAAAACTTTAAAAACTTTAAAAACTTTAAAAACTTTAAAAACTTTAAAACTTTAAAACTTTAAAACTTTAAAACTTTAAAACTTTAAAACTTTAAAACTTTAAAACTTTAAAAACTTTAAAACTTTAAAACTTTAAAACTTTAAAAACTTTAAAAACTTTAAAACTTTAAAACTTTAAAACTTTAAAACTTTAAAAACTTTAAAAACTTTAAAAACTTTAAAAACATTAAAAACTTTAAAAACTTTAAAAACTTGAAAAACTTGAAAAACTTGATAAACTTGATAAACTTGATAAACTTGATAAACTTGAAAAACTTGAAAAACTTGAAAAACTTGAAAAACTTGAAAACTTGAAAACTTGAAAACTTAAAAACTTGAAAACTTGAAAACTTGAAAACTTGAAAAACTTGAAAAACTTGAAAAACTTGAAAAACTTGAAAAACTTGAAAAACTTGAAAAACTTGAAAAGCTTGAAAAACGTTTAAAAATTTTAAAACTTTTAAAACTTTTAAAGCTTTTAAATTTTTTAAAACTTTTTAAACTTATAAAACTTTTAAAACTTTAAAAACATTAAAAACTTGAAATACATTACTTTATTTTCCCTTGTCCTCTTAAAAAAGTGAAGCATCAACAATTCCTGTCTACCAAATCCAGGTACATATACCAGTTTGAACTAGTGCCAGTTCATGCAACCTTCAGCAAATGCAACACACTCCCGACTGCAAGTTCAGTGCTCAACAAGGCAGAAGGCAGCGCACTGTCTACGCAAATCGAAGTGACACTTACACGCACACGACACACAGCCCGACATGACTCTAATTGTGGTAGCACACACACACACGACCTGTTACTCTCTGGGAAGAGAAGGGTTCTCCCCTCTGCTGGTTTGGTGGTGGAACTCGTGGGAACGCTATTCGCACACAAAACCACTCACGCTGGAGATGTGCGAGGTAAGATAGTAAACACTTGGCTTGGCTTTTCCCTACCCCCGAAAGCATGTTTCGTTTGGAACAGACAGCACTGTGGAGTGTGGAGTTGTCTTTTTGGGAACTTTCGTGCACTGGCACCTTAACTCTGTCATATTGTGGAGGTAACATAACCTTACATTTGAACAACAATTCAATTTAAAATGATTATTGAAAATTTGTTGCTAAAAGAAGTCATGAGTTCGAACCTAACCTCAAAATTTTCCACCCTGTGCGCTCCCATCACTCGTCCAAGAGATCACTTTTTGAAATCCCATCACGTGTCAGAGTCTGGAGAGTCAGCGGCACGCCACCACACCACAACAGACCAGGTCCAAACCAGACTTCCAGCAGGCTAGCAATTATCTCCATCACTTGGGGGAGCCTTCTGGGTTGGCCCTAGGGGGGAGTGGCCGATTGTGGTCGTGCGGCACCTCATAATTAGTGTTGGATTAGACACCAGGTAGAGGGCTTTGAAGAGAGCTCTCGGGGGGAGGAGTTCAGACAATGGCGAAACGGGTCTTTCTAGATTGAGGGGGGTTCTTGGCGGTGGCCCGGGGGGGGGGAGATCAGAATCTTGCGCGCTTGATCCAAATTGATAGGGTTCGTTGAGAGGCTTGATCGACGTGAACCCGTTTGATCGGGCTATCGCGTGTGCGCGAGATTGATGGGAATTAATGGTGGGATAGAACAAGAAGAAGTAGGTATACTACGGTTTTGGAGAAGTTGAAGAAGTAGAAGAAAAGGTATCTTAAGAAAAATAGATAAAAGTCGAAAAATAAAGTGTAGGATCCGATTTGAATTTATCAAAAGCCATAAACTCAACAAAATATTTCATTATTTTGATGGATTATAGGGCGGTTACATTAAAAAAAACAATTTGAACAAATTTAAGCCTTACATTATCAAACATTATTCAAATGATTCAAATTTTAAATACAAAGTTAAATTAATTTAAAAAAAATAGGTTAAATTTACGTTCAAATTGTATGGAGAATAGGGTAGTTCATTTATTCAGAAACAGATTGGAACGATAATTTATTCAAACAGATTTTAACATAATCTTGCTATCCGAATCCAAATCTGTAAGAGTTGATTAAAAGTCTTAAACATTATAATTTTTCTATGAATTTTTATGGAAAATAGGGTAGTTCATTCATTAAGTAACTGAGTTAAAGGAATTTAGATTCTACAGAATTCAAAGATCATTCCTTATGGGTAATTCTCTACCAACTCACACGAAATCGGGAAAAGTTGCCCCGACCCCTCTTCGATTTGCGTGAAACTTTGTCCTAAGGGGTAACTTTTGTCCCTGATCACGAATCCGAGGTCCGTTTTTTGATATCTCGTGACGGAGGGCGGTACGACCCTTCCATTTTTGAACATGCGAAAAAGAGGTGTTTTTCAATAATTTGCAGCCTGAAACGGTGATGAGATAGAAATTTGGTGTCAAAGGGACTTTTATGTAAAATTAGACGCCCGATTTGATGGCGTACTCAGAATTCCGAAAAAACGTATTTTCATCGAAAAAACACTAAAAAGTTTTAAAAATTCTCCCATTTTCCGTTACTCGACTGTAAAATTTTGGAACATGTCATTTTATGGGAAATTTAATGTACTTTTCGAATCTACATTGTCCCAGAAGGGTAATTTTTTCATTTAGAACAAAATTTTTCATTTTAAAATTTCGTGTTTTTTCTAACTTTGCAGGGTTATTTTTTAGAGTGTAACAATGTTGTACAAAGTTGTAGAACAGACAATTACAAAAATTTTGATATATAGACATAAGGGGTTTGCTTATAAACATCACGAGTTATCGCGATTTTACGAAAAAAAGTTTTGAAAAAGTTACTTTTTGCGTTTCTCTTTGTTTCGTCGTCCGTGTCTGTCACGGGTGACCATGAATGGCCATGATCGATGACGACCAACTTTTTCAAAACTTTTTTTCGTAAAATCGCGATAACTCGTGATGTTTATAAGCAAACCCCTTATGTCTATATATCAAAATTTTTGTAATTGTCTGCTCTACAACTTTGTAGAACATTGTTACACTCTAAAAAATAACCCTGCAAGGTTAGAAAAAACACGAAATTTTAAAATGAAAAATTTTGTTCTAAATGAAAAAATGACCCTTCTGGGACAATGTTGATTCGAAAAGTACATTAAATTTCCCATAAAATGACATGTTCCAAAAATTTTTACAGTCGAGTAACGGAAAATTGGAGAATTTTTAAAACTTTTTTAGTGTTTTTTTCGGTGAAAAATACGTTTTTTCGGAATTCTGAGCACGCCATCAAATCGGGCGTCTAATTTGACGGAAAATTCCCTTTGACACCAAATTTCTATCTCATCACCGTTTCAGGCTGCAAATTATTGAAAAACACCTCTTTTTCGCATGTTCAAAAATTAAAGGGGTCGTACCGCCCCTCCGTCACGAGATATCATCGGATTCGTGATCAGGGACAAAAGTTACCCCAAAGTTTCACGCAAATCGAAGAGGGGTCGGGGCAACTGCTGTGTGAGTTGGCGGAGAATTACCCTTATATTAATCACATTAAAAAAATATAATGATAAAAATATAAATTATTTTATGTTTTGTATGAAAAATAGGGTGGTTCACTTTTCAAACCATGATTTAATATTAAAAAGCTTTTGATGCCAAAAAAATCATTTCAAATAATATTTGCTTTGTTTAAAAAAAAATAAATATATCAAGCTGAATCAATTAAAATTACAAGATATTTCATGAAGAACAGGGTGGTTCAACCCCGCAATCTTTCCGCAAACCAGCTGCCACTCCAACCGCTCGACGCCACTGAATCCCGCTAAAATATGACCAATTTTTATCGAAAGAGATTGTCAACTGACAGTCCTCATCCTCCCCACGACACGCTGCTGCTGCTGCTGCACTTCGCAGCAAGAAGCTCTCTGACAGTTATTTGCATGACTCTCCTTCCTTTTTTTTGCGTTCGAAACCTTAAGCACGCTGGGCTTCCTCGGCTTATCACGCACGGCATTTGCCGCTGACTTTCCCAAGCAATCAGCTTTCGCGCGCGCAGGCAATAAACCAGACCAGGAGTGGGAAAAAAGAAGCAACAACTTGGCTGCAGCACGTCCTCGACGATTTCTTCGACTTCTTTTGCTGGGATGCTATAGTTGTTTGCATTTCTGCCTTCTTTTTTTGTGAAAAAAGTGCAAACTTGTTGGCGTTGTGGCAGCTTGTCACAAGTAGATTTCAAACTGCGACTTTCAGTATCGAAAAGCTTGGAAAAAGTGCAAAATTGCCACTCGTCATACATTTTTTTCATTAAGCTATCGCAGTTTGCGCAATTTGACACACTTCATACAAACTTTCAACAAATTTACACAAACTTAAATCCGAAATATCAAAAACAACTTTATAATGGCAGTGTGATATTGCCACTCATCATACATTTTATCCCATAGAAACAAAATTTACCGCTTTCGCAAGGTGCAACTTGATACAGGTTATTGAAACTTTCACAGAATAACTCGTCTGAAATCTTTGAAATTCAAAAACAACTTAAAAAGAAGTTTGAAATTGCCACACGTTATACATTTTATCATAAAAAAAACAAAATTTGTTGGACTTCCAAAATGCTACTTGACAATCGTTATTCAAAATTTCACATATTAATCTTCTGAAATTACAAATTTCAAGAACAACTTCAAAGGTAGTGTGAAATTGCGACACGTCATACATTTTATCTCAAAGACACAAAATTTGTCCAATTTGCGGATGCAAGTTGACACACGTTATTAAACCCCATCACAAATTCTCATTTCACTCGTATAAAATTTGAAAAGTTCGAAAAAAATATTTAAAGGCAGTGTGAAATTGCCACACGTCATACATTTTATTCCAAAGAAACAATTTAGTCAGATTTGCCACATGCACATTGACACTCGTCATACAAATTTTCGTTCAAGAGAAGTTTCTTGCTCGAAAGACCTTTTTGCGACAAGCCAGCACAACGCCGATGACATTCTGTGACTTTCTGCCTTTGCTGCGACTTCCTCTGCAGCAGGCCAGGAAAAAGAGTTTAGTAATGCCAGTAAATATTGATAAATTGGCAAGATAAGGCGATATCGTCCGGGCGAAGAAAAGCAACAACGCTTTCTCGGCTCGGCTCAACGCTGCACTCAGGCCTTAAGGAGCAGCTACTTCTGGCTGACCCCATTTCCTGCAGAAATCCTCCTCCTCCTCGCGAGAGTCGTCTGTATCGACTGCATTTGCATATTAATGAGCGAATCGCTCCTCACTTTTGCAGTTTGGCTTCTTGAACAAGGGGGGAAGGAAACTCAATTAAAGTTCGCACGGTGTGTGCTTAAGAGAGTTGCAGCAGCAGCCCCCAGAAATTCAGGGGGAGAGTTTGGTGGCAGTTAATTGGCAATTTTTAGTGGAATTCAAAATGGACGAAGTTGAAGATGGACAGGATGGTTGCCAGCATTTTGTAAAGTTTTTCTAGGTGATTAAATCCCCAAAAAACACTGACTTCTTAAGTCGTTTTAATCAATATTCAAAAAAGCTTGAATAGAAAAGATCTTTAGATTTTACTTAAGTATTGATATCTTACGGCAGTGTTGCCAAATTATCATATTTACTTATTCTTGGCAGTTTTTAACGTCCAATGACAAATGGTTGCTCGAAGTGTGAACTTTAAAGCCTACAACATTCGATACTGACAAGTTAAATAAGTTCCACTTAAGTTTCGATAACTCATAACAGTGTTGCCAAATTATCAACTTTTTTTTGAGAAACTTGAAAGGCTCTTCAATGAATTACTCAATGAAGTTGGAAAAGTAGACATCCGGTCGTAGAAGGTTTTTTTTAAATTTCGTTTAAGATCCCATATCTTTAGACAGGGTTGCCAGATCTTCAGAATCTTAATTCAAGAGATATTTATCAGTTTTTCTTGCTAAAAAAAAACTATTTTTTGTATCACCGACTTCAACAATCAACTCTACCACCTGCAGCCAGACTTCCAACCAGCCAGCAGCAGCCGTCGATAATTAGGTTGCTCAAATTAATAAAAAACTGCTGCTCGCGTCTTTGTGCTCCGGTTGTTAAGCCTTAAACACCGGATCAAAGTGCGCTCCCTTGCCAGCCAACCAGGCCAAGCTCATCACCATTTCCCCCTCCGGGGTGGCAATGTGTAATTTAAACTAATTTCGAAAGGGCGGCGGCGTTGTCCGAACGCAATCAGCAGGATGTGCTAAAATTGCGAACCTATCAGTCGGCTATCGAGGCCCGGTCAGCTACCTTGGCGGGGTCTGGCAGACAAGTGCAAAGTACCCTCTTAACCACCTGTTACACGAGAGCTAATGTTACACGGCGGAACTGCATTCTGGAAGGTAGTGCCTGAGTTACGCTTGGAAGAACAAAAGAACTTGTCTTCTTGAAACTCAAACATTTATTCGATTTCTGCAGTGCAAGGTGTAGTTGGTCGTAATTACAGAAGCACTTTGCGTGCTTTCTTTCACGAGGAGCTGCTCACTCTCCCGTGGGTTGTAATTATGCAAAAAGGGGGAACGAGTTTGCCAGAACAAACATTTCGAGTAGGCTTGCATGTTCTTTGTTGAAGTTGAAAAGTTAAATTGCTCTTGTTTCAAGGCTTTTTTGCTCTGCACTTCTTAATACAGTTTATGTTTTTCATTATAGACTGGGAAAAATCAGTTTAAACAAGGAATTTGGATGAGCTTAACCCTAAGATTTTGTATTATAAATGAAAATCTGGCAACCCTGTTTTTTGTTATGGGTAATTCTCCGCCAACTCACACAGCAGTTGCCCCGACCCCTCTTCGATTTGCGTGAAACTTTGTCCTAAGGGGTAACTTTTGTCCCTGATCACGAATCCGAGGTCCGTTTTTTGATATCTCGTGACGGAGGGCGGTACGACCCCTTCCATTTTGCACATGCGAAAAAGAGGTGTTTTTCAATAATTTGCAGCCTGAAACGGTGATGAGATAGAAATTTGGTGTCAAAGGGACTTTTATGTAAAATTAGACGCCCGATTTGATGGCGTACTCAAATTCCGAAAAAACGTATTTTCATCGAAAAAACACTAAAGTTTTAAAATTCTCCCATTTTCCGTTACTTGACTGTAAAATTTTGGAACATGTCATTTTATGGAAAATTTAATGTACTTTTCGAATCTACATTGTCCCAGAAGGGTCATTTTTTCATTTAGAACAAATTTTTTCATTTTAAAATTTCGTGTTTTTTCTAACTTTGCAGGGTTATTTTTTAGAGTGTAACAATGTTCTACAAAGTTGTAGAGCAGACAATAACAAAAAAAATGATATATATACATAAGGGGTTTGCTTATAAACATCACAAGTTATCACGATTTTACGAAAAAAAGTTTTAAAAAAGTTGGTCGTCATCGATCATGGCCGTTCATGGTTACCCGCGACAGACACGGACGACGAAACAAAGAGAAACGCAAAAAGTAACTTTTTCAAAACTTTTTTTCGTAAAATCGCGATAACTCGTGATGTTTATAAGCAAACCCCTTATGTCTATATATCATTTTTTTTGTTATTGTCTGCTCTACAACTTTGTAGCACATTGTTACACTCTAAAAAATAACCCTGCAAAGTTAGAAAAAACACGAAATTTTAAAATGAAAAATTTTGTTCTAAATGAAAAAATGACCCTTCTGGGACAATGTAGATTCAAAAAGTACATTAAATTTCCCATAAAATGACATGTTCCAAAATTTTTTACAGTCGAGTAACGGAAAATGGGAGAATTTTAAAACTTTTAGTGTTTTTTCGATGAAAATACGTTTTTCGGAATTCTGAGTACGCCATCAAATCGGGCGTCTAATTTTACATAAAAGTCCCTTTGACACCAAATTTCTATCTCATCACCGTTTCAGGCTGCAAATTATTGAAAAACACCTCTTTTTTCGCATGTTTAAAAATGGAAGGGGTCGTACCGCCCCTCCGTCACGAGATATCAAAAAACGGACCTCGGATTCGTGATCAGGGACAAAAGTTACCCCTTAGGACAAAGTTTCACGCAAATCGAAGAGGGGTCGGGGCAACTTTTCCCGATTTCGTGTGAGTTGGTAGAGAATTACCCTTATGATTTTGAAAAATCTATGATAACAGGTAAAATCAAAAAGACATTTGAACATGAGCAATCTTTCTTCTCAAGAAAATAAACAAGTCCATTAAATTTGTCCAAATTTCCGGCCAACAATTCCTCCGAACCACTCGACCACGTCTATCGCTGACAAATTCGTTGAAATTTGTGCCAGTAATTCATCCATTTAGGAGCCCGGGTTCTCCCATTTCGAGCAAATTTGTGGTCCCGGGGAAAACCTCTCCCCGCGAATCTCTTCGCACACGATGATTTCCCTCGGTGGAAAACTCGCCCCGGCGAACATTACAAACGACTTGGGAACAATTGTATTACTCCGCACGCTAAGGAGCAAGTTTTTGCACCGGGAAGAAAACTTTGGCCGAATTTTCTTTTCTCGGGAACAAGCAGTTCTTCATGCAAAGGGCGTGCTCTCCAGGAAGGAACAAGTTTAATAACGTGGTTTCCCGTGCCACCCTGGAAAGTTTCCTTCTGCTGATGCATCGACGCCAAAGTTGTTCTCTTCAAGAATGCGGTGCCGATTCTTGGGTAGAATTTTTATCGGCGGGCCACTTTCGGTGGGATGACTTGGCGCAACTTGTACGGAGATGATGAACATCATCATGCGAGAGCATGTTTCTCTGCTGCTGCTGCGGGAAAGAATGAAGCGAAAAGGTTGGCAAAATTTATGACCTGCTTGGTGATGGTGGCCAAGTTTTCTTTCAACGTCATCTTTGGGAACTTGGGGAAGGTTGAAAGAATGTTGTTACGAAATAATTACGCTGGATTCTTTCATAATTATAAGACTCTTAAGGTACCAGGAACAATGCGAAGGAACTCGTGTGTATGATCAGTACGAAAAGCTGTAACTATCAACTTCCAATCAAAATCATTCATCACACAACATCCACGTGAGACGACTATATTCATCGCCCAGACGACCTAGTCGGCAAGGAAACCCCTTCATACCTAGAACTACTGCTACCTCCTCCCAACAAGGTTCTGCTAACGTCTCATTGTTGTCGCGTGGATCAAGTACACAACGTCTCCCCACCACTGTGACTGACTGTCACCGTCACCGTACCAGTCAGTGGTTGCGCTTTACACGTCTCAATTCAAGAAGCAATTTGCAATCAACCGCACCATTCTCGCTGAGAGCAGCGCAACTCCACAATGCAAGGGCGGTTCAGCCGGCAACAGTGGCATTGGCAGGTCAATTGATCTCGCTGCAGCTCGAACACACACTTCATTAATGTATCCCGTCGAAAGGGGGTTGACGACACTGGGGAAAATCCTCGGAAAAGTCTCCTCAAATCAATGGGTTAAAACTCGTGACTCAATTTCTCACAGTGCCCCTCAACTCGCTGGGAATATGAATTGCAAATGACGGAATCTCGACGCAAAAAAAATAAAATAAACCCTGCAAACAATAATGTGCACATGCAAAGGCACCGGCAATATCAACTTGCAATCGATTACAGCCGAATGCCACAGGTTCGAGCCGGCAGAAATAAATCATCTCTCCGTCCTTTCCACCCCGGTGCAAAGGGTGCGGAGATGGAGGTATGGTGACAGCAACCGGCAGCTGCAGAAGCTGGCAGGCAAGTCGCGACGACGACGGTGATGCTGAAATATATTGATTAAATCTCGCGCGAGTGCACGGCAAGATACCACCCTTTTGGAGCGTGCAATTTGCAACATTGTTGCAGGGATGCGAGACCTTCAACGAGGAAGACACTGATCAATCATAATTTGTGGCTTGAGGGGGGGTTTCCGGTGCTCGAGAAATTATGGTGATTCCAGGTAGAAAAACTGTTATGAACAGTTTTATTAATTTACTTGATTTTAATAGCAGAAGAACCATTTTTGAACTTTATTTTATTAAAATTTATAGCAGAGATGAGAAAAAAAGAACAAATACACTTCCAGGAAGATCTATTTGAACTGTTTTCAAAAAAAAGTGCACTGTCACCAGGGCTGCGGAGTCGGGTCATATTTCAAGCGATTCCGACTCCGACTCCGACTCCGGCTTTCTGGGATTAGCTGACTCCGACTCCGACTCTGGCTCCGGCTTTAGGATCTAACCGACTCCGACTCCAACTCCAACTCCGGCCCACCAACTCTAGCCGACTCCGACTCCGACTCCAGCTTTCAAAAAATGGTTGGCTCCGACTCCGACTCCACATATTTTTAATATTTCAAAAAATAGTTTACTATTATTTCGAAAACATTGATGAATAGGATTATTTAAAAACTCTTAAAGTGGAAAAACCGGGAAAAAGTTTCTAGTTTTACAAGCTTTAGACGTTATTGAAACAGAAATAAAAAAACGCCAGTTTTTAAGGCATTTTCAGAAGAACAGTTTGGTTAGTAAATTTGAATTTAATTACTTAACCTCAAATTTTCATTAAATTGATTAAAAGCTAAAATATTAAATTGTTATTTTTTTAATGATCATTTAAAGAAAGCTGGCCTTAATGATTGATTTAACATATAAATTAAAATTGCTCACTTTTAAATTGACATTCATAAGAAGCACAGTGACTATCATAGTCACCTTGTATTTTCAAATAACAATTTTAAACGAAACTATTTTTTAAAGCTCCATTGAAATTTTTAAGACGTTAATGGACATCACGCCAAGGCTGAAGAAGTTTATTATTACAAGTCAATGTATCAAAAAAAATCTTCGGGGTAAGAACGCTTAAGGGGTCCTTTTCAAATATCCGTGACCTAGAAAATATTTTACCTCAGAATGTTGGATTTATTTGAATTTTTATTTTTTTATAATTAAAAGGAGGCGCGCGATACTTATTGCATCTTCAACTAAAACGAAGCTTTATGAATGGTCGTGCGCCTCCACGAAAATATATAGAAATCTTAAAATTGGATAAAAAACAAAAATCCATAGGATAAATATTTTCTAGGTCACGGATATTTTTTTATCTTGAAATCCTATCCTATCGTGAAATCTTGAGATTTGTTCAACGATAGTTTGCAACAATATCAAAATAGTTTGTCTTAGGATCAACATTCTCAGACATTTTTAATTTTTTGTACATAGTTATAAACAAAATGCGCATGTTAAGTTCCAAGTAATAGATAGTTATAATCGTTGAATATTTGTTGGAAGAGTTATCCTGTCAGTGATTTTTTTGTTTTCGATTACCATAAATAGTGATTACTATTTATATTTTTTGATGTACCTCGTAACTTTTTTCCTGAACATTGATTTACTTATAACCACCAAGACATTTGCTATCGGGGTATAAGATGACTGTGCGTGTACTGTTTTTAGAAAGAACTAGATTAAATTTGGTCCAATTTGAGTTTAAAGGGTACATAAATATCGACAAAAGGATAAATATTTCTGACTACAAAACCAATATTGTTTTTATTTTTATTTTTTTGAATTATGATGATACTACATACTTGGGTAAGAGCAAATTTACAGGTTATCATTTAGTGATCTTTAAAAAAATAAAAATGGTAGCGCAGCGCATGCAACTTGAAAAAAATAATTAAAAATATTAGAAGTTGTGTAAATTAATCTGTTTTATAGCAAAAACTAAAATATAAAAAATTAACATTATTTTTGTGGAATTTAATATAATTCCGACTCTGATTCCAGCTAATAAAATTAAGCCGACTCCGGCTCTGACTCCGACTCCAGCTGTTCGAATTTTTACGACTCCGATTCCAACTCCGACTCTAAGCTTCCCAAAAAGACCCGACTCTTCCGACTCCGTCTCCGACTCCGACTCCACAGCCCCGACTGTCACAAACTCAATATGTTTTTAATTTATTTTTTTTTCAAGATTAATTAAGATTAAAACATTTAAGATCAACTTTTCAATTGAAAAAGCAAAAGTTCTTTTTTTAAACTTATCACAGTTTAATTCAATGTTCTACAACAAGGTTTGCAATGCTAAGAAATTTACATTTATTTGAGATTTACATAAAAAAATGTACCGATAAGCTAAGCTTGCTAATGTTGAGGTAAAAATTGTCTCGTTAATTTTGGTTTTACAAATTTTGATTATTCAAAAAGTATTGGAAAGTAGAACTCTGAAATTTAAAGAGAATCAGGGGTTCGAAGATTTCAATTGTTTCATTTGTTTTTCCAATATGAAAAAAATCTGAGGTCAATTTTTTCCGGGTTTTTAAATAATATCCTCTACCTTTTATGTCAAAATGAGTATACAGATTTTTTGTTGTTGTGTCCAAGTACAGTTTTGGCACTCTTTCTTGCGACTTAAAAGCAAATGGTTCTAGTTTCTATTAACAATGTGGAAATAATTCAAAAATCTCAAAAATGACTGACAAATTATGAAAAACAACAAATAAGCTAAAGATAATAATTCAAAATTGTAGAATAGGCCTTAAAAAACAAGATTAACACCTAAACTCCCAAACTAAAAATAAAGGGGAAATTTATAATGAAATTCCAACTTTTTCTTATGCTTGGGAGATTAGGTGTTAAAGCAGACAAAAATACTAAAAATATAATTTAAATTTCATAAAACATGAGAATTAAATAAAATCGTATTACAAAATTTGCTCAAAATAACCAAAATGAACACAAAAAAAATTAAAAATTTACGAATATTTTTTTGTTATTTTGTCAATATTTAGCTAACTTCTAGAATTTATTTCATTTTTATTGGTTTGAACTTCAAATGGAATTGAACCCATTGTTTGCTCAAACCAGAAACCGCTTTGAGCAGATTTATATTTTTCGCAATTCCTTTTTAGCTTTTTAACTAAGCAAACGTTAACGCTCAGGCTACATTTTAAACATTGATTTGTTTTTAAAATATATATTTTTTTCTTTGTTCTGTTTCTCAATCAGTGAGTTTTATTTTTGTAAAATTTCTAATTAAAAATCGGTTGTTAAAAATAGTTTTTTCACTATTAAATCAGATTAAAAAAAATTTAACATAAAAAAACTAGTTTTTTGCATAATGTTAAATTTTGTATTATTTTTCTATAAAATATTTCTCACCGGTAAAAATCCACAGCACTCGTAGGGCAAATTTTTGTTTAGTTTTTTTTTGTATATGTAATTCAATAATTGCAATACTTCTCAAATAAACCAATTTCAGGTGGTGGAAGGTGGAACTCCTAATTTTCCATTTGACTGCCTGTGTTTTTGCTGTGTTTAAAAAAATAACTAAATCTAACAAAAATGGTTTAAATTGAATATTTTTTTGATAATTCACCAGGTAAGAAAGTCCCTTTTATTCATTTTTTTATTAATCTCAAAAGAGCATTTAAATTTAAGATTTTTTTCAATTTCAAGGTATTTTTTTAATTTAGGCGATTTTTATGAATATTCTCTTAAATTTATGTTTATGTTTGTTTTACTCAAGGCAATATTTTCAACGATTAAAGGGGACGATTTTTAAGATTTAGATAAAAAATTTATACTTTCGATGACAAGCAAATCATATTTTTTCGACAAAACACACAAAGAATCAAAAATATTAAACGCAAAATATTAAAAATAAAATCAATAATCAAAAATAATAAAATTTGAAAAGGTTAAAAACAAGATTTGATAGGCGTTTAAAAATTGTTCAAAACTGAAACCTTGGTATGTTAAGGTGGAACAAAAATTGACAAAATAAAAATAAATAAATGAACAAATTTAAAATTTAAGTACCGATTTTGTTAAAAGCTCAAGTTTTAAAGTAATCCAAAACAATTGTCAAAAGTCTTCAAAAAAATTAAATTGTTAAAGAATAATCAAGTTGAACTGCACACTTTTTTTTTAAACGAAATTACCCCACATAATCTTCAGATTACTGTAAAATCCTATCGATTAAAGATCATCGACAAAGTTGTTTTGTAGATCTTCAGGAACATCGATTGGTCGTTTCAAGGTACCAAGTCTTCAACCCAGTATTTTTTTTTAAATTTTAGCCAGTTTAATGATCTGGAAAGAATGTTAGCAACGATTTCAACTCTATGTAACAAATTCCTTCAAAAGTCTTTAGTCCACAAAAGACAACCCCCTTCCATTAGTGGGGCCCAAGCTTCGCGGCATGTTCTCTACCAGCTAATAAAATAAATTCACAGATCCCCTCTGCACTAAACGTCTCGCGCGCTACCATTCCAAGTTTCGCCTTCGAAAAACTTCCCCGGCATCAGTCGTCAGCCAGCAAATCTCATCCTGGCCCCTTGGAATCTGGTGGGCCCAATAAAAGCGCTGTTTTCAGCATCATTAACACTTTCCAGCCTCTCCAGCGTTGAAGCCATCGTCCGGGGCTAATAAAAATAAATTGAAACAACATCTCAAGAATGTCGAAAATGACCCGGGCTCTTCTTGAACTCGTCGTCGTCGTCGGCGACGACCATTCAAGAATGTTGTTGAAGGTTGGGGGGAGGAAGAATGTGTTAGATGTAGCACCCTAGCGTTAATTAATGCTGCCGGAAAAGGCTTTCTGGTGGAGTTGGTAATGCTGCGGCTGCTGCCGCAGCCTACGCAGAAGAAAGTTTTCGAGGCACTCGGAGTCGCCTTCTAGTGCAGCTCAGGAAAGGCAGATCTCACAGCTTGGCATAAATTATTCAAATTAACACTTGGCTTCGCGCTGCCAGCAATTGATCTTCTGCCGGGTTCGTCTTCGTTTGCCCAAAGTATGCTAATTTTCAGTCAATAATGAGACGTTCCTCAAAGGTTATTCCTCACATGTGCAAAAACAAAACAAAAAAAAAGTCGTCCTCTTCCAAGAGGGAGTCTTTACATAAGGAAACGAAACTCCTTGAGCGTGATTGCTTTTTAATGATCTGTGCTGAATTTTAATGGCAGCAGCACTTCGACTTCAACTCCGGTCCAAAGACACTGCCGCCAAAATCCGAGAAACGAATTTCACACTCCACTTATCTGCAGCGACGTCGTCTTCTGAAGTCGACATCTGCATACACAGCTTTGCCAGAGCTCTTCCCGAAATGAGTGTCTTGAACTCTGTTTTTGAGGCCGTAATGTTGATTGCGCGCGCTGCAGCAACTAAAGTCTGGAATAAATTTGCATGCTGAAGAGACTAATTAAATTCGTGCCGACGCTACGTGGCGATGCTGCACAGTAAACTTGGTGAACTTGGAACTCTGGAGTTTGCTGAAGAGGTTTAGGACCTGGTTGGGAAAAAATGGAAGAAAAACAGAATGAGTTAAGAAGTCTCACCTGGGGAAGTGTTATGTGAGTTCATAAAAGCATATTCGAAAATTTATGGCAAAATAAATCATGAGAAAAGAAATAAATCTTAAATGAAATTTTATAGAAAGTTCAAGTTCAAAGCTAGACAACTAATTTCAGTAAGAATTGAGCAAACCAAAAATCAATATCCCTTAAGTAACACTGAAAACCTGCAACAAAAAGCACCTCCAAAATTCCACTGTAGCTGCCAACCCTCCTCAACAAGTGCACCACGTAGGTACTCGCATTGAAAATCCCAATCGACAAGTCATGTAAACTCAACAGTCAACAGTCGACCATCGTCGTCGTGGGGAGTACCATTCGCCATACCTGGGCCATTAAATTGGTTCCGTCATTGAGTAAACACCCCGGGCTCCGATGGTCCACGTACTACGTCAATCAAGCACTGACTGTGTGTTTGATCGTGGCGGCATCACTTGGCCACTTTTGCTTTGAAGTTCTCGGGCTGGACCTCACAGCATCCACTCCACACACACAAACGCTGGATAGCTTGCGGAAGAGTGTCATCCCCCCTGTTTGTGTACCGCGCGCAAATAGTTTTTGGTCAAATAAGCTTTGGGACTTTTTTTTGTCTTCTGAACTTGCTGAGGAACTTTCAAGAAATGAACTTCTCGTCACAGGTGCTCGTAACGGGACGAAAAAGCTTGGAAAATATTTGCCCAAAACGATGTTTCGGCACAATTGATAGTCGATGTCGAAAACTCAAAAAGTGTGTCCCCTTTCGGGTTGACCCACGTGCGTGAAACAATATTTGAACAGAGCGCGCAGACCATTACAATTTCAAATGAATATATATCCGAAATCGGTCATGGGAGACTGACCGGGAGGAATGTTTCCGAAATAGTGAGTTCCACCTCCCTGTGCTGAGAAAAGGGAATGTTCGATTGAGTTCACTGGCCGTGAACTTTTGCCCGCGGAGGATGCAATTATTTGCACATGCAGCCCTGGAATAGTATGTTTGGCTTAAGCCTCTGCCTCCAGAGTCAACATTGTAACCGCTTGGAGGGAGGTATTAATGTTTATCTTCCACAAACCGCCGAGCGTGGGCTTTAATCTTAATCCTGGTTGATGGATGGAAATTGAATTTTGCGTGGAAATTGGTTTCCACTTTTTTTAATTTTATTTTTACCTTATAGCTTTCTTCAAAAAATCCAGGCTGGCAAAAATTATAAAGCAGGTGACCAGTTCTACAAAATTATGACCATTTTATTTGCCCAAAACTTTATAAAAGTCTTTTCCTATTAATAAAGAAGACATTTCTTGAGTTTAATTTTTTTTTTTAATGGTTCAATGAACCATATTTCCAATTTTTGCTTTTTGGCGATTTTGAAGCCAGTTTGAGTCAGGGGTATTAAAAACACCCAAAATGCAATTACTAAAAATTTGGTTTATTGGACCTTTAAAAAAAAAAACTCCAAATTTTGCGTCTTTCGTTCGTCCATAAAAGTTTGCCTACAAATATGACAGCCTTCCATGCAAAAATGACACCTAAATATTTTTAACTATCTATCATGTGAACGGGTTTTTTGATAAATTTGGTGTCAAAATAGGGCTATGAATCAGTAAAACAAACTTTGGCAGTGTAGCCATTTTATTGAAAAATATTCATTATTTTTGTAAAACTCTCAAAAAATTGGTCAAGAATTTATTAATTTTTTTTGCAAAACCATATTTGAAATCAAAAAGTAAAGTTTACCTGATGTTTGATTTTTAAAATCTGTTTTAATTTTTTCGGTTTATTCAACTGTGCCTATGGTTGTACAAGTCTGATTTTTGTTTAACAGATCAAAAAAAATATAAGAAACACTAAAATACATTCAGAAAAAGAAAAAAGAATTCAGGAAAAATAGGTGATTGGTTGTTTAATAACAAAAAATAATGCATTGAAAATTTTAGATTTTTCCAATAACAATATTTTCAGAACTTAAATTTCAATACAAGCACTTAAAAAAAAGCTTAAGATGTTAATTTAGGTTTATTTAGTCAAAAATTTCACGTTAAAAAAATGCAAAATTTTCGCAAAAATTAAACATTAGGAAAACTTACTTTAAAAACAGTGCGCTTCATCAAAATATCTGAATTTCTTTTTTGATTTCAAATATAATTTTGCAACTTAAAATTTAATGAAATTTTTTCGATTTTTTTTTGTTATAAATTAATAAAACTACCAAATATGTTTTCCCTTTTCATCAAAAAATATAATTTGCTAAATTTTCTATGGAATAAGCCTTTTTCATTTTTTTTTTAATTTTTTTTATCTGACTGATTTTTTTTGGGTGCTTTCGTTTCAACAGCCTGTCAATAATGTTTTCCACAAATAAAAATCACTGCTTTCCATACAAAAATGGTATGAATAATTTATACAATATTTACCTTTTGAAAGATTAATGGGATTTGGTGTCTAGAACAAAGTTGTACGCACAAAACAAAAAAAAACTTTTGTCGTTAAAATCGATTTCCAGAAAACGCTAATTTTATTTGTTTTAAGGGAACATAAAATTCCATATTTTTGGAAATTTTCAGAAAAGGCAAAAAATGTTTGAGAAAGTTTTAAATTAATTTTTTTTTATTTTTCCCATGTTCAGGAGGCCAATTTGAGCAACTTTTATTCTACGAAAAACTTTACTTCTATTGTTATTAATTTTTCTTGTATCATTTGTAGTTTTTCACATTTTCTGCTGTAGAACGATACCATTGTTATTTTAATGGTAAAAAAATGCGAGTCCTTGTCTGGAACATTACAAAAAATTAGATAAAATGCCAAAGGAATAGTTTTGGCATTTGATGAAAATTGGCTTTTACCTTTTTCAGGGGTTTTCCCCCCTCACAGTGAATTAGTCCACAAGCTGTAAATCAAGAACCACATTACCGACATGGATGAAAATTTGGGAGGATGGTGGGCTCGAAAAATGCAATTTTTTGGATAAATAAACGATTTCAATACTTCAATTTTCGACCGAATTTTCATTTGAAAACCGCCTGATCAGGAGAAAACACACTCCGAGTCCCCTTAAAAAATAGATAAATTCAAATTTCAGGTTCAGCACATCCCCTTTCAAATGCGCCTAAGAGAGCTTAAATCCATAATGTGGGCTCTGAGAAACCCCCTACCACAAAATTGAGCACTTTTTTACCACACACGGACGTCACGCGTGCTCTACAGTAAATTAAGCGCCAAAACTCGGATATTGAAGATAGACCAACTCTGTCATTGTCAAACAATCGGGCGTTAAAAATCGATCGTCCATGATTTTTTGCAGATTTTTCGAATTTATATTTCTCGAGAAACGATTTGGGAACGAAGCTTGATTTGGCGTCGGAGCCAAAAGCAAACCCTTTCTTTAGTAAGAAAGGCAAAAAAAACTGCATACTCTTTCCAATGGATTCCAAGTTGGGTTAAATAGAGAGTTAAAAAAATGATTTCTGATAAAAAATAAAAAAAATCACTTATTTTTTATTGTTTTATTATATTTGCAATAAAAAATGCATTTTGAAAAAAATCACCGTGTTCAATTTTAAACAATTTTTAAGATAACTATATCAAAAGAAGTCGAAGTTTTTAATTAAAAAAAACTTTGTTTACCCATATTTTCGAAAAGCTTAAAAAATCATATATTTTCCACATTTGAACTTTGTCGGTACAACCAAAATAAAAAAAATAGATTTTCTTAATGTCACCCTATCATCCCTCGATTTTGATCACTGATATCTTGGGAACTGATTGTAGCTGGCTGTTGAAAATGAAATTGTTGTGTAATTTTCTGCTCTTTTGAAAAACTAAACATTTTTTTTGTATGATCGGGCTACACATTTATTTAATTTTTAACGATAGGTGTTTTTTGCCCTTTTGAAAAGTTATTCTTGATTACATGTGAGAGTTACTCAAATTTTAAATAATCAGAGAAATAGTTTTCAGAAATTAAAATTTATTTCAACTTAATTTCAAAAGCTTGTTTTAAAACAAACTTAAGCGGCCTTTCGGCAACATTTTTTTAAGAGACAGATTAGTTTCGAGAAGGAAGTCATCCATTTTAAAATTTCACCAAATTCAGCACCAAAGCGTTGAGTGATCGATGACCCCTGCGAGCAGGTGCTGCCGCCACACCTTGTTCTTGAAATGTAAATTCCTTCGCATTAAAAATGTTCAAATTTTAAATATTCAAAAAAAAAAAGTCACTCTCGTTGGTGATAAAAATGCCGGCCCAAAAACGAAGAATTTCATTCACGCTTGGAAAAACTCATTCCAAGGCGAAAGGAACCGGTTCCCATTGACGGATTCGAAGACTTTTCTGTGCGAGGGGGGGGGGGGGGATCAATGGACCATGCTGAAGATAAAGTTCGAATGACCAAAAGTGTGTGTGTTCTTGATACAGATTTTTTGGGCTGTTACAAGGGTTGTGGGAGTGGTCGCCGGTCGTGATTGCGGACGTTCCGTTCCGGTCGGTTGAATCTTCGAGCTCATTTGAATATTTTACGGGTTCGATACTTGAAACGTTCATTCGTACGAGCATGATAAGAGAGAGGGTGTGAGGGAATCAGGGTTTTGCACCGGAACATGAATGAAATGGAAATGGACACGGTCATTCATGGGTGAAGAACAAGTGTTGAGGGTGGTTTGAGGAAAGAATTTAAATGTGTGGTTTAAGGTGAACTTGTTCAACCAGAACGATAGAAGAATGCAACTTTAATTTACACTTTAACTGAGGTATCAATTCAACCAATGTTCCATAATTTTCCTAAAATGACAACAAAAAATAATGTTTTAAAACAATGAAAACAATCTACAATTTTCTACTATTCTCCATGACGCAACAGAAATAATCCAGCACGTGGCCGCGCTGCTTCTGCTGCACCGGAATGATTTACGCGACCACAAAAATTCCATCTTGAGATGAAAAAGCGAAAATCGCAATTTCACCTCCCTTATTGTGTATTTACACACGGTGCTGTGGTTCGTCCCAACAATACCAAGAAGGGAGTCTTCAAAGGGAGCCACTATTCTTTTTTTCTAGGGTGAAGGTGGCAATTTTGGACATTTTCATCAGAAACTTTAGAGTTTGAGCATTTCAGATCGCAATTGACTCAATTACCCTTAATTTCAAAGGAATTCCAGCGCCCTTTTCCAGTCTCCCGTCCAGAGCACGGCGAGTCTTCGAAAGCTCCAAGAAACTGGAAGAACTGGAGAGAATAATTATAATTACAGTTGGCCGCAAGTGATTCACCATAAATCAAAATGCAGGTGGCGGCTCGGCTCCGTTCTGTTTTCCGTCCTTTACACTCGAGCTGATTGATGCTGGCCTCGCTGGTTGGTGGAAGAAGTTTGTGCGCTCGTCGAGATGATGAAGGGAAGATCAATCTTGGCCTTTTTTGTTGTTTGGCAGTTTTATTGTTTCCCTTCGAAGATGTTTTAAACTTTTTGAAAGAAGAGACTAAGATGGCAGTACTGGTAGATTCCTTTAAGAGATATTTTTTACAGTTTTTAGGGTGAAAAGATTTGATGTGATGTTTTTTACTGAGAATCTACAGTTTTTTTTAAATTTCAATGTTTTGAAATATGATTTTTTTAACTGAGAGATGAGAGATGAGAGATGAGAGATGAGAGATGAGAGATGAGAGATGAGAGGTGAGAGATAAGAGATGAGAGATGAGAGATGAGAGATGAGAGATGAGAGATGAGAGATGAGAGATGAGAGATGAGAGATGAGAGATGAGAGATGAGAGATGAGAGATGAGAGATGAGAGATGAGAGATGAGAGATGAGAGATGAGAGATGAGAGATGAGAGATGAGAGATGAGAGATGAGAGATGAGAGATGAGAGATGAGAGATGAGAGATGAGAGATGAGAGATGAGAGATGAGAGATGAGAGATGAGAGATGAGAGATGAGAGATGATTTTAACTAAAAAAGTGAGTCAAATAAATAAAAAAATCCCAACTCATCAACCAGAAGCCTTAAAAAATCACTTTCTCGTTCCAAATCTCACGCCTTGTGGTCATAAATATTTGCATCCATAGTCAGACAGTTTCACCTCTCCCCGCCAGCAGTCTCGCCAGTCATCATGAGCCAGTAGCAGGCCCCCCCTCCTTTGGACGGTTTTATCGCGAGTTATTACCGCGGACTGCAAAGCGTGGGAAGCCTTCGGCGCTGCCGTTGGTTAGTCCACGACGACGATGCAGTGACAGTCCATGCAGATAAATGTATAATTTATTGTAAACTGAACCGATCGCGGAAGGTTTTTATTTTTTGCAGCCAACTGGAAATTGAAATCTGCCAGGGTGAGTTTTGCATCTCTTGTTTTAGTAGAGATGTTCCAAAAATGTAAAATTTGTAATTCCATAAAAAAGAGCAGTGAGAGTTCAGCTTCTAGCGTGGATGGACGTGTTTTTTAATTTATTTTTTTATTTTTTTATTAACGGTCATTCAAATTGTAGATGCAACCTAAAGCCAGCAAACTTTTGAAGCTCAGCTTTGCATCTGCTGCATCACCTCTAAGCGCAACACCAGAAGCGAACGGAAAAATTGTTTTTAGTAACTGGCAGTGGGATTGTAAATAAATACATTCCCCCCTACCCCTGGTTGATGGCGGCAGCTGCATGAAGTAATAACCGCCCCAGGGGTTGGTGAAGCTTCAGCTAGTGGAACGAGTTAGTGCTGCTGCAAGTTCGGTAGCAAACCGGAATCAAGTTTCACCATAACTCGCTGCGGCGAGGCTCTTTTTTGTGCTAGAGGACCAACTAACCGTGTGAGGATCCCACACGGGTCTACTGAAACTCAGCTGGAGAGATGAATTATTAGGTTTGGCGTGCCGTCCTGTCATAATCACTGTCAGGCAGATTTTTCGGGGCAGGATTTCACCTCCCCGAAAAAAAAAACGTGTTCTCACAGTAGTACACTTCCGTTGGAGGGTTTTTGAGTTATGAGGTATGCTGCTGTGATTAAAAAAAAAACTAGTTGATGTTTAGTAAATCATGTTGGGAATATTTTCGGTCTTCATCCGGAAGCTGCAGCGAGGGCAGCTGAACAAAAACTACGAAAATAGAAAGGTGAAGCTCTCTAATCAACGAGCATAGCGTACGGTGAACCGTTGAGAATCGATAATTGAACCCTAATGAGCACTAAGTGCGAAGTTCGACTAGCTTAAGGGTAGTTGAGTGGCTGTTTTTTCGAACTCTTTCCGGACACTGCAGGCACTCTGAACAGTTTTTGTTCCGTAAACTGGAGCAAATCGATTGAGAAGTTTTGGCAGGGAGTGGTCATGAAAATCCAGGGGGTTTCCAAACACGGAAATATCAAATAATTAAGTTTTAAGAGTGATCTACATTTTGACCAGGCTGGCGCCGTTATTGATGGAAATCTAGTTTTTGACTTAAAACTTGAAGTTTTCATAATTCAAGCTAAAAAACTTCCGTGGCTCACACGTGAACCGATCCCCAAGAGAGCCGCGCAACGGGGCGAAATTCCACAGACAAAAAAAAAGTGCCAGCTTTAAGCGCGTCCCAGGAGGAGTAATTACATACTTTAACTCAACCTCTTCACAACCGCAACAGCGAGAGTGAGTTGGTGCTTTTTTTGCGAGCGCGCACTCTCGTCTGCCCTGCGGAATCGACGACCACTTGTGCCCGGGAATCCATGGGGCGTCCCCCCCTCTAGCGCGCAACCCCAGCTTTCAAGATGGTCGATGGGAGATTTTTATCTAAAATTAAAATTAATCACTGACCACGCGGTTCGGACCTCGAAAGCTTCGTGAAGAAATCGGGGGTTTGGGGGTGGAAAGCGTACCGAATTTGCTGGAACACACGTACTCTCTCATACGTACGATGAAAGCTTCAAGATTGGAACTTGGAACCTTGGAGGAGAGACGCAGATTAATGATGGTCGTCGCCGCCGGGATGGAAGAGGTGGTGCATGAAATTCTTCATTATGACGACAAAATTGGACCAGCAGAGCAGGGTTTGCTGTAATTATGATCTGGACTCCTTTTCGTGGTCCATTGTCTGTACCCGGGGTGAAATCGAGTTCCGAGGAATGGCACTTTGCGATGGTGATTCGCGAGAAATTTTGATGGAAGATGAGAATCGATCCGTATAATTATAACATTAAAAGATATGATTTTTTGCAGTCCCGAAGGCGCCCATCGAACTGGAGCATGCAGATGATGACCCTTCTCGATTCGTTTCCACTTTATGGATCTGGGTCTTTGTTTTTGGAGGCAGACCCCAAACCCGTTAGCTTGAGCTTCTCAGAATTCTAAGATTGACCCAGTTTTGGCTTCAAATGTTGAAATTGTTTCATCTGTCATCTCTCATTTCTCAAGCCTTTTTTCTGATAAATTTAAGATTGGGATTCTTTGCAACACAAATTTACAACTTAAATGGTCGAAAATATCTCTCATCTCTCATCTCTGAATTAATTCTTCAGAAATTAATTCTTTTCAAGAGTTCCTATTTTTCCAAGAAACTTCAGAAACTCCAAAGTATTATAAATTAACACGATCTATCACAGCAACTGCCATTTTCAAAACAGAGTCTCTTGCATCCATGAAGGCATCACTCTCACCTCTGACGAATGTCCTCTACGAGTCTCCTCCGAACCACTCCGACCAGCAAACAGTAGCGCTACTTTGCTTTCAATGGCGACGATGATTATTATTTTTAACTCGTTTCGTGACGATTCACAACGACTGCGTGGTAGCGGAAGGTGGGAAAAACCAGTTAAGGCTAAAGTGCAACCGGAGTGAGCTTCAAAACCAGTCATTGCGATTCGTTCGAGCGGATTTAATTTAAATTTTGTAAAATTAATGGTTAAAACGGGTTTCGTTTCTCTAACCTTCATAATTTTTAATTTGTGTGAAAAATAAATATAAAATTTGAAATTTTGGGAATTCCATTCTGCAAGCTTAACAAAAATATTAAAAAAGATAACTTAAACTATGTTGAGAAAAGTTTGAAAATTCCAAAAAGTGAATTGCTCTCACTGTTCATCACTCGCAGCACAAGTATCACTTTTCGTATTTTATTAAAAATGATAAAACTGCAGCGGACGACGACCAGTTCCAACCAAGGGAGGTCGTATTTTGGTGGCACCGAACACGACATGGTCTGACACCTCCCCGGGATTGTGTTTGGTTTCCGCGACATTTCGTATATACGGTTTTGAGCGCTAGCGGGTTGCACTGAAGAAAATTGACATGTTGAATGCATTTGAATTATTTCAGCAATCGAGTGTTGAATCTTCGAAACATTTTTGTAAGAAAAAAAAACTATATTAATGTTATGAATTCAACTGCAGTTAAATTTTCCAAACATTTCCAATTTAGTGTATTGCCTTCAAAACATTTTCATAACAACATTGAATAACATATAATTTTAATGCACTGTTCTAAATATGTGCTTAATTTTTCAAATAATAATTTAGAATGAAAATAAACAGCTTGTCTATCGATTTTTTACTTTGCTATATTGTGTTTTTCTCTAATCACATTTTAATGAATAAAAATATACAAAAATGTCATTGGAACACTAAATAAAATGTAGGGTAGAGTAGTCATCAATGAGACACGGGGAACAATGATAAAATGGCTCTCACAAGTCGTAGTTTCAACCAATCAGGCTCATATTTGGGGGAAAGATGTGTCTACTAGATACACGTCTGCCATATTAGTGGCTTTGGTTATGGACGCTCCCTTGAAAAGTAATTCATAAATGTTTGATTCTGGGGTGTAAAAGTAAATTATGGACAAAAAAAACTTTTTCGCTCGTAGGCTGCCATTTACACCAAAACTAATATTTCTTAAAATTTCTTTCGACGTTCTATAGGGATTAAGTTGGGCTACAATGTCCTTTCATTAGATTTGGCCAAAATTTAGAATATACTCAGAATCCAGGGCTGTCTCATTGTTCCCCACTCATTTCAGCCCATGGGTAACAATGAGACACTTTGATTTTTCTTCAATAAACTTTTCAAAATCGATGGAAATCTTTCAAAACATGAATTAAAAGTGATTTTTGGCATATTTATAGAGTTTAAACTTCATTTAACCAAAAATACAAAGTTATTTGGTATTAATATATAGATTTTACAAAATTGAAATACTTTTTAGTGTAACTTTTGTTATTAAAAGTTTCATGTTGGCAAACTTGCTCTAAAATGTTCAAGGCAAGTCACCTGCAATGGAACAATACAAAAACATGATGTTTTGCTAGAAAAATGTTGATTTTCGTAGAGTGTCTCATTGTTCCCCAGCTGTCTGATTGTTCCTGCCAAGTGCGTCTACAATGAGACAGTTGAATAACTCTGGCTGTAGATGTCGGATCGATCTCATATTTTTGTCAATGTTAGAACACATTTAAAAAATGATAATGCAACTAAAAGCTCATTAAAACATGCTGATGAAAAAATTAGAAAAATCGTTGAAAGTTGAAAACCAAAAGTGTCTCATTGATGACTACCCTACCCTATACTCAAAAAATAATTAAATAATTATATTATGGAAACAAACCTAAAAAAAGAAAAACACTTTAAAAAAATGTCCAAAATTTAAAATTAAAACAAAATTGGAAATATTGTCTGACAAATATGACAAATAAATGTAATAAAATGTTGCAAAATTGGTGAACGATTTTTATCAGTGATCAAATCCGGAAAATTTATAAAGAATTTAAATCAGACTAATTATTTTAATTTTGTTTTAAATCATAAATATGTATCCATACAAAATGATAAATAGAAAATGATATTGATACACTGAATTAAATTCTATGTAAGCATTTCTCTGAGACTTCAGATAACGATTTTGTTTTTTGATTTGGATGGAATTTTGTGTGTACATTTTCGATGACCAAAGAAGTATTTTTTTAAAATTATTAGTCCACACAAGTTTGCATACAATTTTCGCAGCTATCGATACAAAAAGGATATTAGAATATTCAAAACTGGTATCTTCGGCAAAGTTTGTCATCTTTGATAAATCATATTTTTGTCACAAATTGGCCATTTTTTTTTGAATGATCGTAATTTTTGAAAAATAGTGAGTGGATAACTCAAAATTGCCTTTTTTATTTTGATAATACGACTTTTGACAAAGCTTAATCATATCATAAAATGTGTTTTTCTCTAAAATATTAGAAAAAAAATCCTTGTTTTTAGCTTTACAGTTTTTGATGATTGTTAGATTAGATTTTAACGATTTTAACGAACAAAATTATAAAATTAAGACAATTTCAACTCATTTTCCCAGTGATTTTTTAAGCGACAGAAAATGTCAAAAATCTGAATTCTTGTTTTATTTCTAACGTAAATTTCCTTCAGTGTTTTCACCATAAAAGTAACACTCACGGCTGTCACCGTCAGGTTCGCAAAACACGCGTGGGAGGACAAAACGAAAAACTGCATTAATATCGCGCTACTCATTTTTGCTGCTACCCGTGCTCGTTCGAGCGCTCTGCAATTTTCGTCATTACAGTGCGCAATTTTCCGTCATGAAAATGCACTTTTATTCGTGCTTTTTCGTTCTTGCGCTTAAAAAGTGGGTGGAAATCAGGCAATCAAACTCGTTTCCAGCTCCGTTTTTTTTTTAATTTTTATTCTTTTCGAGTGCAGAATAGTGAGGGAAAAGGGTAATATTTTACCCGGGTTGATTAATCACTTTTCCTGTGCGCGAACGAGCGCAAACCTGGAAGTTAATTAAGTGCATCAGTGCATGGAGCTTTTGTCGAACTTGGAGGTGATGAAAGTGAATGCGAAATTTTAATAACCACACCTCGTCAATTTTTTTTCTCTGCCGGTTGAAGGGAGCTTAAAATTTAATATTCTGTGCGGTTTCATGAACAATTGAATGCCCGGCACACCAAATCGTGTGACCAAGTTGTGGCCTGTTTAAAGCACTCCCCCTAGCTAATGGTGGTGCTGTTAATTAGCAAAACTATTTATGGCTGCCGACAAAGGAGCAAAAACAACACTGAGCTAAATCAGCAACTTTGAAGCGAAGCAAATTTTGTTTCGTTTTTTTGTTGCGCAAACAATCAATGAACAAGTCCGGCAGCAAATTGCTGGAGCAATCAGGTTTTACTGGTCAAATCGTTTCAGTTCATTAGGGAATTGGCTTAATTTGGTTGGGGGGGAGTGAGTAATGATTTGTTTATTTTGTGGGAGTTTAAGACCACCAAAGTCTAAATCACATGATTTTTTTTTTTGTCAAATTTTCATTGTGGGAATGTTTCACCAAAAATATCCAAACTCAAGACAAAAACTTGAAATGTTCCAGGAATTGGGGGTCGTATCAAATCACGTTCCAAATCGCACACCTAAGCTTGATTTATGTTTCCTATGGTTGCATCTTTTGTTAATTCTTCCTGAAAAAAAAAACAGCCGCGATCATAACGTAGAAAAAAAACCAGTCCAGACAAGACCTCGGGCCGTCCAAAGTGCTTTTTAATGACGGCGAGAAGGGTGTATCGATACTTATAAATACCACAAGAAAAGATATTAATGTGGAGAAGCTCGCAAAAAGCTCAGCTTGACCATGACCGAATCGTTCCCTGGAAATCGCTGCAAAAATGATGCAGTTTTTCGAACCACTTTTTGCTCACAAACTCAAATAAAGCATAATTTGAGCGAATTTTAAACCAAATCGCTCTAAATCAATTATGCAATCTGATGAAATCCCAGCGTGGGGTCGTCCCAGCCAAAAAAACACTGAAACAAAAACGCACCTCAAAAGTATGGCTCCGACTGCTTCTCGGTAGCTAATGAATGCAAATAACATTAATAGTTTGTTTCCTGTCATTTCTTGCCAACCAGCACCACCACCACCAAGCTCTGGTTGACGAACTCAACGGAGCGAAAAACATTTGCATAAAAGCACTGCACGACCAACAAAAAAAAAAACTTGACGAAAAGCGCGCTACAGGTGTGCCGGTCGCGCTGACATTTCGGATGTTTATTTTGCGCGAATATCAAATTTGAAATGATAATTCGGAAATTTATCTATTTTTAATACGAGCCAAGTGGCTGCTGCTGTTGCTGGGAGTTTGTGGAAGCCATTAAGATAGCGCGAACGGACGGAAATTTCCATCTTTTTTTTCGACGGGACGGTGACGGAAGAAGGTTAGGATTTGTGGTTTTGTTGAACTCGTTTACAAAAAAGGGTAAAAAATATAAGTGTTCCCAGAACGTCGGAATAGTCCTTTTCTTATAAACAATTTTTATATGGTTCAGATAACTATAATAATTAGTTTCATGGTACTAATGGTAAATCAAGGCAAGGTTGCCAGTTAGTCAAACTTCTTATTTTATTGGAATTCAAATAATTCAAATACACTTTTCCACGATCTACAGTTAG
Organism: Culex quinquefasciatus; assembly: GCF_015732765.1. Lineage (NCBI taxonomy): Eukaryota > Metazoa > Arthropoda > Insecta > Diptera > Culicidae > Culex > Culex quinquefasciatus. The sequence continues at coordinate 208,921,772 of NC_051862.1, read as the reverse complement.
CAAAAACATCAGCATTTAGACTGTTTAAAAAATTATAGCTAAAATTAAAATTCAAATTCTTTATAAGTATCGCCAGTACACAACAGGGTTGCCAAATCATCATTTTTTATGATTCCCCAGAATGGTGTTCTTTTTTAACCCTTTACTGCCGATTTTTTTTCGTTTTTTTTTTTGTTTTTCCCTTGTTTAGGAAGACATTTAGAGCCACTTTTGCTCTACGAAAAACTTTACTTCTCTTGTTTTTTGTTTTTCTTTTTTATTTTTAGTATCTTAATTTGCATTTATCTTTTTAAGTTTATGTTTATTTTTGGTAGTATTTGGCCTATTCTACCACCTCCTATCATTATATTTTGAGAATCTCTTTTTTTTGAGTCACTTTTCCTATTTTTAGCTTTTTAACATTTTCTGCTAAAGAATGAAAACATTATCATTTAAATTGTAAAAAAAACGTAGAGACACAACATTTCTTTTATATATAGGAAATGTTAGTAAGAAACACAGCCAAAGTTGACCCCTGAAAATGTTTTTTTTTTTTTTTTTAATATTGGCTGAGTCACTTAAACAAGTAAAACTTCGAACCCTAAAATTTTCTTAAATATTAAGAGTTCTTCTTTCCAGTGCTTTTAAAAGATCAAAAATTGGATGAAAAATAGGTTTTTGGCTATTTTTCAAATCGAAGCCCGTATAGAGGTGAAGTTGGATTGTAGAGGGTCAATTTAACTAATAATATGGAGTAGTTTTCTACGATTTTGCAAATCGATTTTTTTTATATAGATAAAAATATTAAGTAAATTTTCAATGTTTAAAAATTTTCAATTTCGTGGAACTTTTAAATCGTTTCAATAAAAATAATTTCAAAATTATTTAACTTAGTCTTGAATTGAGTTAAATTATTTATGTGTAGACCTTTTTTTAATAAACTAGTAAAAAGCTCAGAATTTCTCAAATAAATTTCTTTATACGTTAACAATCGAACCAATAGTTTTCAAGATATTATCGATTGAAAATCACTGGTTAATTAGGTGCACCTAAAAAAATATTTTTCAGTTCTTTGTGAGGCTGTGTTTCAATTTTCAATTTTATTTGACCACCTTTTTGATATTTTCTTAAAAACTATTTTTTTTCCATAATTCATTTATCTTGAATCAAACATGGAAAATTTTGGACACAGTTTCATCAAAAAAAGAATAAAAAAAAATTTAAAATCTTGAAGTAATTTGCGAAAACTTTAAACAAAAAATGTCCTCGAAGTAATTTCCATCATTTTTCCAAATTATGGTTGCAAAATTATCTTACACTCAAGAATCACCTTGAAGACATACATTTTCACTTGAGTAACAACTTTACAACTTTGAATTTCAATTTAAACAAATTAAAATTAATTTTAAAGCGATTTTTCATAAAAAAATAAAATAATAATGATTTAAATGAGTGACCAGAACTTCTTTTTTATATCTCTTGACAGATATTTGAAACCATTTATAACAAGTCATAACATTTGACTACATTGCAATTTTTCCAAGAGATACCTTTACCTGAAGTATATATTATTGATAGAACTTTAGCTTAAAATTACTTCCGGGAGATCCTACTTTCCTTTTTTGGACTTTGAAGCAAATTTCCTATAAGTTATCAAATTTGATGATTTGGTAACACTGTCTTGAAATACTATTCAGGGCTATAAAATAATTATTGACTGACTTTAGGCTAATTATTAGACTTTTTTCCAAAAAGCTCTGAAGTTTATTATTTAGCAACTCTGTAATGCGATATAATTGGGTAATGTATAATTACTGGTACCGTAAACCGGGGTGACTTTGATAGGATTTCAACTTGTTTTTAGAATATTTTCCAACAGGTAAGGTTTTTCTCAAGATTCTTATTTTTAAAACATGTACTGGGGTAGGCCACACAAAGTCCAAGAACTATTTCGGAAAAAAGTTTTTTCAATAATGTTTAGAAAAATAGTTACGTTAAAAATTTTTAGTTTTAATTCCGGGGTGGCTTTGATAGTCATAGTTTTTCTTGTTAAAATCATATTTAAGATGTTCAAAATTTATTTTTACGCTAAATGTATCATCACTAAAGTAGCTGATATAGTTTTTAAGAAAAAAAATCAAGTTAACTAAGGGTATAAGCTTTTTAGCAAACTACATATAAATTTTAGGTAAAATTGTTAAAAAGTCGGCATTTTGCCTGAAATTTGTTTAAACTAGTTTTGTTTATAAATTAATCGTTTTTTATTACATTTTATACTGAATTCGAAGCACGAATCACAAGTTTTCGTATTTTACATGAAATTTGTTCAACTGAAATAGCCTATAAATTTGGAGATTTTTTTAAATTGTGTTTCAAAAACACATATTATTTATTATTTACAAACTTTTTTGACCTTCTCCTAGTGGAAAATTTTCCAAAGAATCCGAAAATTCATTCTGTTTTTCGATCAAAAATCATGTTCATTGAGAAAATCATGACACTTTGAGAAGTTTAAAATAACGACATTCATCAACATTTTCTAAACTATAGTTAATTAACTTTTTAAACTTGTCAAAATTTTATGAAAAGTTCTTCTTGAGGTACTTTGAACACTTCTCTACCACGGTCAGTATGTTTCTAAATCATTCCTTGCGTAATTTAATTGTTCTCTTCATTCTGCGGAAAAATCGCAAACCTATCAAAGTCACCCCGGCTATCAAAGTCACCCCGTTTTACGGTATGTAAGTTACTGCCGGATAACGTTTTTATACATTTTTAGACAACTAATTGAGGACATTTTCTATTAGTTAGAAAAATTGATGAATTGGCAACACTGTCTTGAAATACCTTGACTTTCACAAAATAAATTGAATATTTCAAGGAAAAAGAAGGAAATTGTTAAAAAATAATTTTGGAATACCTTTCATAACTTCTTTGGCTTGAAGTTTTTTTTTCAATAAGCAATACTGAATTGCATTATAGTATGAGAAAGAAATCAAATCAATTGAAAGCAACGTTTTGAAGACAAACAAACATTACCTTATTTTAAATAAAAACTAACTTAATCCACCTGTGTGGTTGATGCCTTCCTCACTTTTTACCAACAATGGGTAATATGAGTGGTTTGGACACATATTTCAGCTATTTTTTTAAGGTCCAGAAAAATAAGTGCACAGATCAGGGATGCCAGATACACAGATTTGTCTGTGTTTCACAGACTTTTGAGCTTGTGTCAGACAAATTTTGAGGTGCACAGACTTTTAAAAAACTTCATTAAATTAATATTTTGTAATCTTTTTTGTTGAAACATATTTCGTTAGATTTTAAATGCTTGAAAACGCAATTTTTGATGGATTTCAATGACCGTGAATTGATATATTTGGATTTTAGACAAATGCACAGACATACACAGACTTTTTTACAGACATTTTGAAAAACCAAGTGGCATCCCTGGCACAGATACAACTTAAGTAGTGAAAACTCGAGACAGGAATGCCAGATTTTCTATTATGTGGACTCGTTGGAAAGGTCTCTCGATTACCTAATCAATGATGGGTCGGATGATGGATCCGGACATCGTTTACATACATTTAAGTGAGATCCGGCTTCAAAAAAGTACATAAATATCACATAAGTGGTCATAACTTGAGACAGGGTTGCCAGATCTTCAATTTTGTGGACTCGTTGGAAAGGTCTCTCGATTACCTAATCAATGATGGGTCGGATGATGGATCCGGACATCGTTTACATACATTTAAGTGAGATCCGGCTTCAAAAAAGTACATACATATCACATAAGTGGTCATAACTTGAGACAGGGTTGCCAGATCTTCAATTTTGTGGCCTCATTGGAAAGGTCTCTCGATAACCTAATCAATGATGGGTCGGATGGTGGATCCGGACATCGTTTACATGCATTTAAGTGAGATCCGACTTCAAAAAAGTGCATAAATATCACTTGAGTGGTCATAACTCGAGACAGGGTTGCCAGATTTTCAATTATGTGGACTCGTTGGAAAGGTCTCTTGATTACCTAACCAACGATTGGTCGGATGATGGTTCCGGACATCGTTTACATACATTTAAGTGAGATCCGGCTTCAAAAAAGTACATAAATATCACATAAGTGGTCATAACTCGAGACAGGGTTGCCAGATCTTCAATGTTGTGGACTCGTTGGAAAGGTCTCTCGATTACCTAAACAAAGATGGGTCGGATGATGGATCCGGACATCGTTTACATGCCTATAATTGAGATCCGGATATATGTGAAAACACATTTTTATACATAACTTTTGAACTACTTATCGAAACCTCAAACAATTCAATAGCGATGTATGGGACCCTAAACCAAGTCGAACGCAACTGGTTCGATCAAAATCGGTTCAGCCAGTGCTGAGAAAACTTGGCAAGATTTTTGAACACATACATACATACACACACACACACATACACACACACACACATACACACACACACACACATACACACACACAGACATTTGTTCAGTTTTCGATTCTGAGTCGATATGTATACATGAAGGTGGGTCTTCGAGCTTTTAATAAAAAGTTCATTTTTAGAGCAGGATTATAGCCTTACCTCAGTGAGGAAGGCAAAATACTCATTTTAACTAGAAAATTGTTCATTTTTTGAGTTATTCCACAGTCATTTGTAAATTCAAAGGCAAATAATTTTAAAGAAATTGTTAAACAACAAATTAATTTAAAGATATTAAAAATAGTAAAAAGACAAACAATTCCACAGAAAAAAAAACGATTCTCGTAATCGTGAATTAAGTTCACGAATGTGAGAACCACGAAGGAATTTATTCAAGAGTATGGTGCATTTGCACTATAAACGTGAATATATTCCTTCTGGGTTCTCGCATTCGTGAATTTAATTCACGATTTTGAGAATTGATTTTTTTCAGTGTATTAAAATATTAAAAGACAGAAATGTTAAAAAATGTTAAAAGACACGACTTGAACTTAAATTTTAGAAATGTTAAAATTGAAACAAATCAAAATAATTTTGATAATTCCATCATCATTCCTAAATAAATTAGATACAAATTGAACACATTTCATATCACTTTAACAAAAAAAACTAAAATTACTTTTTTTATATGATTTGAATGGCTTTATGTGACATAGTCAATTTTCAGAAAAAATATGATTTTTAACAGTTTTCTCATCAAAAAATCAAAATTTTGATGCCATATTGAATGATTTATGATAATAAATAATTAAATTTTGCAGTTAAAAAACTTGAAATAAATTAAAATCAATTGAAAAAAATTAAAAGCAGCTAATCCATAATAAAAATGAAATACCTAAGAGAAAAAAAAAATGTCAAAAAATGAGTTCATCAAAAAGGTTGCTGAAAAAAATTATTTATGCTTGTTGTTTTGAACTTCGAAACGAAAAGTATCACAAAATTATTTAAACATCATTACTGTTATGCAACTATAATTAAAAAAATCAATTATTTAAAAAAAAATTCTCCATAAATTTCATGTTTTTAAGCGATCTGTGGTCAAACATTTTTTTTTTTTGAAATATTGAAACGTCTTTATTTGATTGAAAACGCAAAAAATAAGCGTTTTTCAAGGTATTCTGAATCTTTTGTTGCAAGTTTTTTAAATGCAAGTTTAAATTTTAGTAATTTTGTTTTTTACCCTGAGTTTTTGAGACAATTTTGAAATAGAAAAAATACTTGAAACGAAATTTGCAATTGCCAAGATGGAAACAAGGAAAATTATCAAACTGTAGAGGCTTCATGAAAAATAACTCAAAAGATGTTCAAGTCTTTGTCCTTTTCAAGACAAGACAAAAATGGTGAAACCTTCCCTCTTGACACTTTCTGGACCCCCAGAGGCTACAAACCGCTCCGTTTCTCTCACCCAAGAAAACGCTCTTCAACACCTCCCAACTACTTACTGCCCGTAACAGTGGCGACCAACAAAAGAAAGTTGGCTCAATCTGCTTTCGTGTACCTTCCCGAAAGAGCCTCCTCAAAGAAAAAACTAGCGCAAAATTGCTCGCGCTGACTGACACTTGCCAGTGGTTGACGACCCTTTTCTCGCGAGCTTCACGGGGTGTGTGTGTGTGTGTGTGAGGAAGTAGCTCAACTTTAAAAGATCGACACAACTCGACTTCATCGTCTCGATTTGCATAATGAAGGTTTAAGTCAACGACATATTTAAAGTTTCGTCGATTTCATTATCGTAATCATTTCTCGTTCACGACGGGTTGACTAGTTTCGAGGCGACAACGGGGGAGTGGCTTCCCATTGATAGACATTTTGCAATTAGCATAAATTAAGCCGCTTTAGGGTGAGAGACTTGAGTGAGGGGAAACCCGAAACCACTTGAGGAAGAGTCAAAGTTGACAATGTTTATGCATTTTGAAGAAACTGGAAAACCCTCCAGAACCCGAAACCACCCCCCGGAGACACGTTACAGCGATGTAACGAACCCGAAACAAACCAATCATTCCGGTCCGAAGGAAATCGAGAAAGACCGAAAAAGAGGGGGGCCATTCAACCTTCAACCCAAAAATACCCACAGCCGACACTCGATCGTAACAACAGCGAAGCACATGGTCGTCCGAGCAGTAAAACTTTGCCCTTTTTTTACGCCAGACACAAAAAAGTGCATTGCACTTGTGCGCAAAAAGCGCACAGAGCGCTGAAGATGGTACTCTCGGTTTTATGGCTCTCGGGGCGAAGTTCCCCTTCCAGTTCCGAAAAACTGACCAAGGCAAGAAAAATAAACGTAATAATAACAGATTGTAACGTGTGCGGGGATTCACATGTGCTCGGAGCTGGTTTGGCGCGGGCACGGCGAGTTGATTTGAGGTGTTTTTTCGAAAAGAGACTTGAGCGGTCCAGCGGTGACGAATCTGCAAATTTCGCGGAATGGGCTATTTTTGAATCGTATTTTATTGCTTTGTGTTTCTGGATAGTAAACAAACTTCTTGAAATTATTTTTACAGTAGAAACTTGATAAGTTTCAAAGGAGACTTGACCCCTCAGCAAGCAACAAACCCGCAAATTTCACCAAATCTCACTTTTGCCGCACCGTCGGTCATCAGCATCCATCTGCGAAAGAATTGTTGTTACATGTTTTGTTCCCTTCACTGCTCCACAAGAGAGGTACTGACCGAACCTTGGCCGCTGCTGGAACGGGCTTGGGTTGGCCTCGAAGCGTTTTTCGGTTTGTGTGTGCACTTTTTTCGCAACCCTTCTCGGCAGCCACATCTAGATTGTGGCGCGCTTCCGAAGGAGTTGTAGTCTTGGCGGTGAAGAGGGATGGATGGAGGGGGGCTACTTCAGCAAAATAAACAACCTTCTCCTGAGCTGGACATGTTCCGAAAGGGGGAAGATAAACGGTCTTCTTGCTGGTTCACAGCAGATAATTGGAACAAAATATTTTGCATGTTGTCCGGGACGAGCTGGGTAGTAATTCGATCTTGTTTTTTTCTCTTTTGCAGATACATTCACTCGAAGGAAAAGCCCTTCAAATGCACCGAGTGCGGCAAGGGGTTCTGCCAGTCGCGGACGCTGGCCGTGCACAAGATTCTGCACATGGAGGAGTCGCCGCACAAGTGTCCGGTGTGCAACCGGAGCTTCAACCAGCGCTCGAACCTGAAGACGCATCTGCTGACCCACACGGACCACAAACCGTACGAGTGCAACTCATGTGGGAAGGTGTTCCGGCGAAACTGCGACCTGCGACGTCACGCGTTGACGCACACCGTCGGGGACGTTCCGCCGGACTCGCTGGACGTCGGAGATGACGATCCCAATTTGAGTGGGGACGAGGACGAGTCCGTACTGGAGGTTGATTCTCCGATCCACAGTCCTGCCGGGCACCGGAGGTCTCCGTCGCCACCGCTGGACATGCCCGTATCGGCGGAACTCGACGACGACTATCCGGACGAGCACGAGGAAGAAAACGACGAAGACGAGACGATCAGCATAGCGGGCTTGCCGGAACCGGATCCGACACCCGTAGTTCAGTGCCATCACGAGAGACCTACCGGCTCGAAGAGCCCGTACACCATGCGACCCCAGTACGATCACGGCAGTAGATCATCGACCAGCTCCCAATCCTCTCAACACTCGCAACCAAGCCTCACTGGTGAAGACCTGTCCACCGGAGGAGGAGGTCCACTGCCCGTACAACAACACCCGCACGACATGTTCATGCCCATGCTGCACGTCCGAAGGGACCTCCATCACAAGATAGGTCTCCTAAACCGCGCTTCCGCAACCATCACCAGCGGAACGGGTCTCCTCGAACCCGGTGGACCCACCCCTCACACCCCCTTCTACAGCTCGATCCCGCTCCGGAAGCGAGCCATGGGCCCGGACGGCGAACCCCACCCGATCATGGCCCGCCATTCCCTAATGTCGTCCCATCTTTCCCACGCGATGATCAATCAACGACCCCTCATGAAACCCCCCGACCACGACCAACAACACAAACCCCCACCGCCAGACTCCTCCTCCCCGCACGAGTCCCTCCCCATGATGTCCCCCCCGTCAACCCTCCCGACCTCCCCAGCCCTCCTCTCCCCCCAACAACCCACCCAGCATCCCATCAATCTCGTGAACCTGTCGAATGCCCCGACGACGACAAACCAACCAACCTCAGCGCCAAGTTCCACGGCGGCAGCAACTCCTTCAACGTCGGCTCCGGCCGCCGCACCAGCTCCGGCGGCTCCGCCGCAGCGCAAGACCGGCTTCAGCATAGCGGACATCATGCGTCGCTAGCTGGGACGTCCTGCAGAGATCGTCGGAGAGAAAATCCCCCGAATCAATCAATCAAGCGAGAGGTTCGCGGAGACGGGCGAACGGTTAATTAATGCTAATGAATTCTACAAATGTACAAAAAAATAGTGAGGGAATAAGAGGAGTTTCGGAAAAAAAGTGAGAGGGAGATGAAAATAGTGTCAATCCTTTTCTTCCTTTGGGAGGCTATAGGAAAAGGGGAGAAAACGGTTGGGAGGAGCTGATTAGCGAATCGTAGCAAGCTGCTGAAGAGCTGCTGTTGAGCTAGTTTCTTGCATTATTGATGGCTTCCGACTATCGGAAACGCGGCGAAAACTAAGTGGATGGGAGCGTTGCTCACCGAGCAGGAGCTAATTAGGGACGGAAAGTTCGGATTTCTTGGTGTTTTGAAATTTCTATATTTGTAATTCCAGATTTATATTCACTGATTTTTTTATAATTTTTGTACATGATAACTGTTATTTTTAAGGACGTTAGAGGAAAAACAATTCCAAAATCAGAATTTTGATATAAACATAATTCGAGTTTACGACCCTCTTTTACAAGATTTTTAACTCGTTTTTCTTTTGTAAAATAAAAACAATAATATTAAAATTACGGACAATTGTTGATACAATGATAACAGAATCTTACTAACTTCCCAAGGTTTACCAAAAATGTTATTTAAAGTTTTTGAGCTCTGGTTGAAAGAGGGGCAAAACAACTGTCAAATTCCAAGCTTTATTGTCAAAAGTTTTAAGTGAAAAAAACATTACAAATTGTTTTGTGAACAGTTAAAGTGTAATTTCTGTTCAAAATTTACCAAATATAAATAAATTTGAAAATACTCAACATTTTCACAAAACAACGTTTTTTCGAAAAAGTACTCAAAATTTAATTTTTTTTTTCAATATGGGTATCAAATGATAGAAATTTTTTCATACATTTTGAAAGTTAAAATATTTTTTTTAAATACTCCAAATTTTCACAAAACTTTCTATTTTCGAAAAAGAACTCAAAATTTCTGGTCATCTTGTGATCGAGACTTTTTCATACATTTCGAAAGTTATAACACATTTTTTTGAAAATACCCAATTTTTTCACAAATTACGTATTTTCGAAAAAATACTCAATATTTCAGTTTTTACAACATGGGTATGAAATGATCGAGACTTTTCATACATTTCGAAAATATTAAAACAAATTTTTGAAAATACTAAAAAAATCATGTAACTACGTTTTTTTGGGAAAATCTCAATATGGGTATCAAATGATCGGGGTTTTTTCATACATTTTGAAAGTAATAACACGACCCATATAATTTAAAAACTGAAATTGTTATTGATGATGTTGTGTAATGTTATTTAGTATTGTCAAAAATTTTGGTTATTATAATCGAAATGTATGAAAAAAATCCATTTGAGACCCGTATTGTAAAAACTGAAATTTATAGTATTTTTTCGAAAATACGTAGTTTTTGTGAAAATTTTCAAAAATGTATGTTATTATTTTCAAAACGTACAAAAAAGTCTCGATCATTTGATACCCATAATGTTCACACTGAAATTTTGAGTATTTTTTTCAAAAATACGTAGTTTTGTGAAAATTTTGGGTATTTCAAAAAAAATATACTTAAGAAATGTATGAAAAAATCCCGATTATTTGATACCAACATTGCAAAAATAAAGATCTTGAGATTTGTCTTTCAAGAAAAAAAAAAAGCTTTAAAAAATCCGGAAAAAATACGTATTTCTATAAAAAAAAATGCATAACATTGAATACCAGTATAATGACATGAAATTTTTACATCAATACGAATTTTTCGTTTTTTTAAAGCAATTTTTTCTCGAAAAACAAAATGTCATAAACTTTGTTTTTGCAATGTAGGTATCACATGATTGGAAATTTTTCAAACATTTCTGAATAATTTTTTTCTTTATACTCAAAATTTTCACAAAACTAAGTATTTTCGAAAAAATTATACCAAATTTCAGTTTTAACAATATGGGAATAAAATAATCGAGACACTTTCATACATTTTGAATATTATAACACATTTTTTCAAACTATTTTTTTTCAAAAAACTACTTATTTTCGAAAACATACTAAAAATTCAAAATGTATGAAAAATACTTAAATTAGGAGATTTTTTACTTCGAGAATACGTTGTTTTATGTGAATTTTTAGTATTTTCAAAAATTTGTTTCAATAATTTCGAAATATATGAAAGCCAACATCCCATAAGCTCTGTGCTTCAGTTATGCACGCCTCGGTTTTGCATTCCACATGTGTGGTGCTTAACCGAGGCATGACTGTACGTTGATTTTTTTTTCTCGTCCCCTGATTATTATTTGGGGAAAGTTTAAAAAGGAGAGGGACAACAACTATCAACGAAAATGGCATCGACTTCAAATAAATGTCTAAATTTTTAACACTCTAATTTTTGTTTAAGAAGTTCAAAAAATAAAAAAATATTGTGACTATCCTAAAAATATTTTAAACTGTTTTCTTTTGTGTTTGATGCTTTCACCTCAGTAATAAAATCAATCTGGATTTATAATGAGATTAATCAGATTTATTTTATTAAATTTTCTTTGATTTACATTAAAACCAAAGCTTGATTTTTCTTTTAAAAAGACAAGTTAAACCTAAATAAACCATTTCCAACGCGTTTCTTAGCATTTGTTCAGGATAATTTCAAAATTTTCAACTCAGTCATAAATCTTAACTCAAAGTTAATAAAACAAGCTTGGGACAAGTTCAAATTTGGAAAATGCCAAAAAATTAAAATGTTACAGACTAATAAAAATATTGTTTTAATTATCTAATCAGAACCGATTAAAAATCTCTTATCAGAATATGCAGATATTTTATGCTATCAAATGTCATCAAATTGAGTTTAAAAGTAACCAGAATTTGAAACATTCAATTTTTGTTACATAGCTTGGTCATTGTAAACATCGGGATGATTATGGTTGATGGTGACGTTCTAAACTCCAATAACATACTGCTGGTCGATTGATTGGTATTTAAATACATGCCAATTATGATGTCATCGAGCGTGTGCATCACGCGCGTGGCGTGAATATTGTTTTGTCTTTATTTTACGACATTTTTATGAGCTACTGTTGTCGGAGCTTACGCTACTGTTGCTCAGAAATATCAGGTTCAGCCAGGTCACACGGGAAGTTGATAATCCGGGTTCCGTTGCTAATTACTCACGATGTGTGTGATCCACTCAAATTTTGCGTGGTGTTACTGCAATTCTAAGAAAGTTCTATCACAGCGATGTTGATCAAACTAATTCTCTTTCTAATCTCTTTGTTGAATACATGGTGAGCTTAGCTCATAGACGCTACTGCTGTTACGTAGGTAGTAATTCCTTGAGATCAGTATCCTGGATGGTCTCTAGGTGGTCTGTCATAGATTTGATGTTGTTCAGCATGATAAACTGATGAGTTTCCTGATGATGATTCGCGAGGGTGTTGTTGTACAAGTCTAGGACAGAGTTGGTGATGTTTGCCAGGATGGCAATTCTTTCATTGAATTGACGGTTGATGAGGATCTGTTGATAACTCGTGTGGATAATAGTGTTCATCGAAGTTTTGATCATTCGGAGATCATCGGCGTCAATATACGTACGAACCCTTGTTGAATTTTTGGCATCTCCTATTGGTATTACTGCGAGTGGATTATTAGAAAGATCGTGGAGTCTTGGTTCTGCCTGGATGATCTGGAAGATCATTATCCTGAAAGATTAATTATCTATTGGGATTGATACCCATCTTATGTATTTTTCTGTAGTACGAGTCAATAATGTTTGTGTCATGGTTTTCTTTGACAGTTACTGGTTTGTTTTTACTTCTTTTTTTAAGATTTCTTTGGTCTTTTTGTAAACTACTGTATAGGATTCTTTCTCCAATGTATATGTTGTGTGGAGTGTCTTTAGTAAATGAGTGTATTGTGTCATTGTACCTGTGTACTGCAGATCTCATCAGGTCGTGTGGCTCTAGTTCTGGAATTTCTCTTATTGGCATCTCGCTAATTCCCTAATAGTCTAGTGACTTCTCTCTTCTTGTCCATTAGTTTCTGATCGGTGAACTGGTGTTCAAGTGACGTAAGAAATAGTGCGTTTTGGTGGTAAGAGAAGGTGTCTATACGAACTATATCTCCTGGATGTGTTGGAATGGGAGTTTTTACCGGTATTTATTTCTGAAGGTATCGATTATATTTTTCAGTATTACATACCGAGCCACAGTTCCTAGTGGAGTATATTTTCTTTTGCGCTACCGCGTACTACTGAGAAAATCTTGCTCTTGTGATTGTTGGATCGAATTGTGTTCTATAGATTTCTTGCCATAGTTGCCATAATAGGTTCAGATGTACAGATTCCATTAATGATACTTGGTCTTAAGAACCTTTTTAATTTGTCAAAAAGTCTAAAGAGAAACCAGCTTCCTTGAAAATGTGTCTCGTATAATTTGGAAAAGGGTGTTCAATTGTGTATTCGGAATGTCTATGAATTTGGAAAAGGATCTGATTTTTGAAGACGTGTTGATGGAGGACATCGTCCATAGTCCTTTGGAAGATCGCTGGTGAACGAATGTGGGTAAGGGTAGGATTAGCTGTAAATTGGTTCGTTATCCGTAGTTCTTATTCTTGCATTGATATTTGTTGTGAATGTAAGTTTTGCATCTGGTGGTTGGAATAAATTTTTGTAGTCTTTTAAAAAGGAATTCAATTGTGTTTTAAGATTGTTATCTAGATGTTCATTACGTATTTCTAAAGAGTTTATCTGTGAAAAGTTGAGTTGAATTAATTGTATTATATATTTTCTTTGACTCCCTGGAATGATTAACTTTTTCGATGGGATATCATTAGTTGCTTTTATTTTTCTTTGAGTGAGTGTGCATCAAAGGTTCTCAGAGCTTCCATGTGGAAGAATTTTACTTTTATGTCGGAATTGGTCTAAAAATATTTTCTTTTTGAAATTTTTTTATTTTTACGTCTCCTCCAACCAAGGCTACTTTAAAAGGTTTTTTTTTACATTATGAGATATTTTTGTAAATTTTAGGTGTATGAATTTTTTATTTGATCCCGTGTCTTCTGTCTGTGTTAACTAACGAAATGAGAAATGCATTACAAAATCAAGGCTTTTTTACAACAAGATCATGCATTTTTTTGTTTCCAGTAAAACTTATTCTTAATGTCTGATATATATTTTTTAAAACATCAGCTCAAAAATTACTCATTTTTACAACAAATTTCGGAGTTTATTTTTATATGTACTGCAATTTTCTTTACGCTTTTATTATTGTGAAAACTAAAAATATGACTTCAAAATTTGCAATGTAAATTCATTTTATTCCTCATCCTAATCAAATAATCTATGATTTGATAAACAAAATTTTATCCTTGGTTTTAAAATATTGCTTCCTAAACATTTAAAAAGTGTAAAATATGTGAAATTGCACTTAACAGTTTCACATTTACATGTTTCTAGTGGTCATAAATTTCTTTCTTTTTTGACACAAAATCTTTAATCACTTCCTGAATTAACACTACCATTTTTTACTGTTTATGACAACATAAAATTTAAATTTAAATTAGGCTTGTCAGTGCAATTTTAAATTATTCAAGACAAGATAACCAGCTTTCAATTGAACACATTTTCTTGTTTTTTTTTTTAATTTCATGCTTTTTATGAAAAATATGTCAGCATACAAAAAAAAACTGTGACGATAATAAATCAATTAAAAAACATTGCAAATGACTTTTTGATATTTTTTAAATAGTTGAATACTACACAAGAATCCTAACTAAAGCATTTAATGAGAGTTTTAATCATAAAATTCAGTGAAAATCGAAAACGCAGTGTTGTACAGCCAAGTTATCAGGGCAGCATGCCCTCTGGAGTAAGCCTGCAGCGTTGCAAAGTCAGAAACTATCCACTGGTAGGGTTTCCTCGCCAATGTCACTTCAGGTACTTACTTCGGGACACTTTTGCACCTTACTCACTGCACTATTACTTTTAACTATAACTGGACTCCACTTGTATTTCTTTCTGAGGGAAACACGTTGGTAGGATGATCTTCGAACTTGATTTTATTGAATCTTCAACAGGGTTTTGTTCCAGGTTGGATAAGTTACAGTAGCAATGTATGAATCACCATATGCTTGATCATGTTACGTTAGCATTCGATATCTACGTAGAGAAATTTCGTGACCGAGTACATCCCTTCGATGCCCTAGTTTTTTAATTAATTGATCCGATCTTCTCCTAGAACTTGACATGTACCCCAAAGGGTCAAATAGTAAGGCGGGTTGCCTACATTTCAAACAACACTTAGATGTCCTGAGATTTCAAACCAATCTTGCCATATTTACCGTTATTCTTCTATGGATCTTTAAGAGCGATTGAACGCATTTGTAACGTTCTCGTCCATTCCTCCTGTAGGATAGAAAAGGATGGCATACTAAAAATGAGTAGACCACGCCTTCTTTTTAGTTGACATTATGTAGTCCAAGTAGATTCCTGGAAAGCGATCGTACGATATCGCCCGATTCTTCGCACTTTCAATATCTTGTGCACTGATAACAATCGATTTTTTGTATCCTTGCTTTACTGCAGTATACTGTGACACCACTTGGTTTTGACCTTGATTCTACAAATGTTGTGACTTCTCGCGACACTTGCACTTCGTTTTGGTCATCGATATTGAGTTTGTTTTATACTAGGCTGATTCCTAATATTGATTACTTTCGCGCGGCGACACGCAGTGAATCATTTATGATTTGAAAATTTTACTACATGTAGGTAAAGCTTTTTAAAAACTATGTTATCAATTTTGTGACAGTAAATGGGAAATATAATCTTTTGAAATGTTTAAATTTACTTCATTTTATGTAGAATAAATGTTTCACATAAATTAAGGTTAAAATTTATATCGAAAAAGAGATTATATTAAACGAAATATTTTGGCAACCACAAAAGTAAAACTTGTTTTAAGGTGTTAATAAAACTTTTTTTGATTTGTTTTATTTGAATTTGTTACATTTAAATTCTATTTCTATTGCTACTTATATTTTTTACTAGGCAGAATTTTATGTTTCAAACTTTGAAATGATTTTTGCAGAAATGATTTTTTTTGTCGAATTTCATTCGAAGCTCTAAAAATTTGTAAGATTTGACGAATTTAAATTAATACAATGTTTTTTTTTTCTCTGAGTTCTGCCCAAAATTTTGAATTTTCAAATTGAGAACATAAGAAATCTAAAATTTTTATTACACATCTTGCAAATTTCCCAACTCTATGAAACTCGAACTTTCCGTTCCCGCGACGAGACTAATGAAGCTCATCGCCGCGCTTCTATGGTTCTAGTCGACGAGAATGAACACGACTAGTAATTAAGACTCGAGTGTTTTCTGTTCACAGTTTTCCCGCTCCACTCTTCAGCTCACCAACGAGAAATTTCATTTGTTTTTTTTTCTGCTAAAACATTTTAATTAGTTGCAAAGTAAGCTTGAAAAAACTTTCATTGTTAGTTTTTCCTCAAAAAAAGTTGACGTTTGCTTAGTTTCAAATTAACTACTCTGTGACAGTCAAACTGCAACAGAAACCCAGCCGAGTTGAAACCGAATCCCGTTCGACTTCCAACTAAAATTTCCCCCAACGGAAGCTAGAGGACTGATGTCACTCGCTCGAGCGAAACCCATCACTCATACTGCTCGACGAATCCGGTGGAGGGAAAGTGCTTCCGAAAGTGTTCGACGGCGTCGATTTTTAATGGGTTCTGTCGGAAACTCAACACCTCGCGGTGAGTGTTGGCTTACACCATCCTACGAAGAGCCTGAATCCAGGAAAAATGGGAAGAAAAGGGATGACACTTGATACAAAAGACAGAGCGCGAATGAAACGAGAAAGAAACTGTTTTCTTTTTAAGGTTAGGTTGTGTAAAAAAGGAGAAGTTAAACTGAGGAAAAATAGTGCAAGCGAAGAAAATCAGCACAAAGTGCTGTTGGTTTCATATTTTCTTTTACTTTTATTGTGTAGTTTTACTATTTTTTGTGACTTCTGATAGTTGGATAGAAATTATACGATTTAGAGTGTAATGAAGAAATCGTGTGCTTGAAGCTAGTTTTACAAGAGTTTTATTGTGCGATGTGCGGTTGAGTGAGAAATTCGATAGTTGTGTAAGGATTAAGAGTTTCCTCCGCCTATTCTCAAGGAGTGTGTGTGGAGGGGAAGTAAAAGTGCCCTTGATAAACTGGAAATAAACTGAAAATGATCCGTTTTTCTTTGGTCCCAAGTTGTAAAGCGATTCGAAACGAAGAAAGACAGTGTTAGTGATACATAGGATACGATTAGAGCTATGTTTAGGGAACTCTTACAAGTTTGATGGGTTCCGGTAGTTGCTAGATTTCATGTTTTTCTTTATGTGTCTGCCCCTTAAGTTGAACTGTTTAGGTTGTAAGGATTGCTGTTTGTGAAAAAGTGTGGCATCATTTCATGTACATTTGCCATCGTTAATTTAATGCAGTATACTTACCTTTTAAAAAAAATGTGCGAATTCTCCGTAGGATCCAATCAAATGTAATCTCAGATTAAAAGCGTTTAAAGTTTAAGTTATTTGTGATTCATGAGCGATAATAAATCATAACAAAACCCCTTAATCAATAAAAAAAAACAGCCAATTGTACTTCTTCCCACAAAATGGAAACAATTTTGTCAAATAAAAATAAAGAGTATAAAATATATTTTGAATACAAAACAAAACTGGTTTAACCCCCCTCTCTCCCCCCTCAAAATCCGAACTCCTCAAAGAAAAGAATTCCATTTTTCATTCTTCTGACGAAAAGAGTTAAACCCAAATCGGGCCCGCGTGTCGTCATTCCTGTCCATCGCGATAAGCATCGCTGAATGAAAAACGACCTCAGAGAAAGAGAAGTAAAAAAAAACTTCTTCTAAAATAAACCAAACAAAAGCGGCTGGACAGTCGTCTGGAGTTAAGAAAAAATGACCCATCCGCGCGCGAGACTTCAACCTGAATATTTAAGAAGGAGAGGAACCCCCACCCCGCCCCCGTTTGGACCCGCAGAGCTTCGTTAAACTTTATTACCTTAATCGGATTATCTGTTTTGGCTTATGTCTTTCCAGCAAGAGGTGAGACTCCCAAAAGTCTTCTTGCTTACTCTTTCTCTCTTTGCGCTTAGACGTTAACTTTTTCCTGGTGTTTGCTTCTTCCTCTTTTTGTTTAACTTTTTCGTTAGGTTTTGCTGATCGTTCTCCGTTGGTGGACACTTTCTTTAGTTGGTTCGACTGAGCGGTGTGTCTCGAGAAGGTGAACTATTTTCCTCAATTTTGCCTAGAACGATTGCATCCGATTTTCCCGGATTTTGAATTTCCCTGGAAAAAGATCAAATTTTTCAAAATCCCTCCAATACCCAGGATACAATTGGTCAAAAAACATTTTTCAATACGTTTTTTTAGTTGTTATAGTTTTAAATCATATAATCAGTTGATTACCATCAACGCGTGACTTTACTACAATCTGAACATGGACAAAAAAATTTAGATAGCTAAAAAAAAAGGATTTAAAATTGAATTTTAAACGAACCACAATTATTGATCTAATATGATTAAGGTTAAATTGGTTTTAAATTATTTAAAAAGCTTAAAAAAATCCATGGATAAATTTTAGATAACATTTAAATGTTCTAATTATATGTAAAATATTTTTCAAATAATCATTTATCCCCATTAAAGTCAAATAGGGGCGACAGTCTGGACAGTAGATTCTATAGCATTCAAATTGGAAATCGGTGTACTAATTTTGTTGTTCTATTCCTGTCTCCACCAAAATCAATCAATTTAAATATATACTAAAATCAAGTTGTCCTGATTCACCCTAGCTGACGGAGCAAAAGAAAATTAAATATAATGAAAACTTTTTTTTTTTAATTATAACCAAATATGCTAAAATATAAAACCTAATCTCAAAATATGAAAAATGACATAGAAAATTTAGGTTTTTTAGGTTGATTTAAAAAATAACAATAATTGCTTCAACAATTGCTATAAATTTTCAATCAGCAAGCAAATTATTCAAAATTATTAATTCGAACAAGTATAACCCATTAAAAATATTTACAGAAACGCCAAGGTTATTTTTGGTCATCGTATATCAATTTCATCAATGAAATTCCTCGACGCTCTACCGATTCACCTTGACAGAACTAAACTATTTCCAAACCTCGAATTTTGAGAAAATAAATACCGTGGAGTTCGAGTAATGTCCGTTGTTTGGTAAAATTTCGCAAAATTTTGTGTCACGTAGCAACTGTTATTTTCGCGATCAAAAATGCCTAAATTGTGCCAAAAGTGTTGTTTTTTGTCCAATAAACAAAAATCTACAAAACAAAGTTGTTAGAAACTATCACAAATCTTTTTAAAAAAATCTAGTGTGCTATTTTGAAAACGTAAAAAACAAATGCTGAAAATGTAACCTAAAAAGTAAGAAAAACTGAAATAAAGTCATCAAAAACTGCATTTTATCAACAACGAATTCATTCTGCTACAAAAAAATTAAAAGCAAAGGATCTAATGTATTTGCCAGGTTATTCAATCAAGATTTCCTTGCACCGTTTTTTTGCATTTCTCTTAAGCCTATTAATAAACTAAAAATAAATGGTTTGGGAATTAAACTGGAAGTGATTAACGGAGGACTACAAAACTGACTTTTTTCATCTAGGTTTTTCATATTTTTCATATTTTGTTTTTTTTTTGCTGTTAATTCCTATCTTATTAATAATCAACCACTTTTCTGAAAACGCAATTTTTTTTTGTTTCTCAAGATATAGATTTTTATTAATCTTTATGCGTTTTTGGTATGGCCAGCACACGAAACTTGTTAAAAACTTCGGAGCATGAGCAATTTACAGCAAATTAATATCCTAATTAATTTGATTTGGATGAAATATTGTGTTTACCTTTTCTACGAGAAGACAAAGAAGACATTTTGCGCGATTAGTTAAAAATATAAGCAAAATATTAAAAAATGTGTATCATAACAAAGAATTTTCGAATTATCTTTGTGCCTTTGGCAAAGTTGTAGATATAGGACCTAGGACCTTTCAGAAAAAGAAAGTTGTTGAAATATATGCTGTATTAATGTATCCCAAAAGTTGCGTAGATGTTTCAAGTTACGATAACTCAGCTATTTTTTTTTTGTCTTAAACTTAACTATCATAAAATTGTATGTACTTTTTGTTTGTCAATTTAATTTTACATTTAAAAAAAGAATCAAACAATTTTATTTATTATCCTCTAACGTTTTTTTAGAAAACATTTTTTTTGAAAAAAAAATACAACTCTGCCAAAGAATTTGAATAACTTGTATCATAGCTAAATTTTTGTCTAAAATGGGAGTTTTCAAAAACATTTTTTTTTGCTCAATTTTGGTTTGTTTGAAAAATAATGGGTAATTTATTTAAACTTTCAACTTTTTCCCGAGAGAAAATATTAACAAATTTGCCGAACACAAAGTCGAATCGAAAATTCGTTCTCAAGGTACAGATTTTTAAATATTTTAATAGCCTTTTCAGCTGTAAGATTGTTTCAAGACTTGTTTACAAAACAGCTTTTTTGATAAAAGAAATGGTACACACAAATTTAAGAAAGAATCTTTAAAAGTGTGAATGAATTGCTCTGTATTTAAAATAATAATGAATGAATTAAAAATGAATAATAATGATTCCAAATGGTTTATCTTAACATTGAGGTGGTATAAACAAGTCACACATTTTCAGATACTTCCCTTGAACCGATTTTTTCAAAGAAAAATCCATATCCGATTGTTCCGCCCAGCATCGCTTCCTCGAAGTTTCTTAGGAAAAAAAACTTAACATAAGTTTTTATTGTCTTATTTCCCCCAGTCCCATTGGAGCTTGAAATGCAGCAGTTTTAATAATTCTCCGCGGTGGGGTTGCCATTGAGCTGTGTTCAAAGTTCCCTTCGAGGGCATCCCCTGCTGATGTTGCTGCAAAATTCGCTCAGTTCTTTTCTCTTGTTGCTTTGGCAAACGTGGACTATTGTTGTTGTGTGGATGTTTTCTGAGAAATGCTCGTGAATTGGAAGTTTCATAGTCGTGGAATTGATTTTGAGAGGAGAAAGTTTGAAGTCTTGAAAGTGACCTGCATTGGTTTGATAGGATTATTACTTTTTTTTAATGTTCATCAAACAACAATATTTTCGCCAAAATTAAATCTGAGACGAATAACCCCTTTTTAAAAATAGTCAAAATGTTAAGCAAATCTAATTAAGAGCCAAGCCCACCTACGGTCGAGGTGTCAAAAACGAATAAAATTCTCACAGCAAACAATTAACCTTAACTTCTTTGCCACTCAACCGACCAGACTCCGTTGACCTTCACCCATCACCGCACCGTCGATCGTCGTAACTGACCTGTGTCTGCGTCCCGTCCATACAGGTAATACCCAAACAGTTACTACCCTCACACCAAACAGCACATTACCTTAAGCCTTAACCCAACAAGGTGCCGGTCTTCTTAAAAGTGACAGCACCCAAGTCCCAAGATCTCAGCGCGCCAGTCATCGCAGCCGTAGTCGGTTGGCTGAACCGGAAATTAAAACTGACACTTGGTCAACTAACGCACACACATACACATACGATTCGGCACGGTCCGTCGAACTTCGTCAAACATCAAAAGAGAGGTTGGGTTTGTGGATTTGTGTGGCGCCCTCTCGATTCACTCACTGGTTCAGGTTCAGGTTCCAGGTCTGCTCGTCGTAGCAGGACTTCGAGGTCAACAGAAGGATGGCAAGCGAGTACGAGAGAGAGTGATTTGGAGAAGGATTACCGGTTCAAACCATGTCTGGCCGAATTCAAGGGGGGACGGGGATTCCTGGAAGCAGATCTCTCTGTTCTGGGCCATGTTCAACCTAACTGACTTACTCCACGTCAACCGTCACAGAGACCTGCACGTGGAAAGGAAGAAAAAGTTACAAAACTAGTCGGAACTCGCCGGGTTGTACATTGCTATGGTTTTTTTGTGTTGCTGTTTTGGCAAGATATGAAAAATTCTCTGTTGAAATTGCTTTCGATTTCTTTAATTTGGAGTATTTTTTTAATCTAATTAACCCTTTTTTTTACTATTTTTTTAACCGTTTTAAATCCGCATTTTAAGGAGTATTCCAATTCAGCAAAAACTAAAAATTACAAATAAAAAAATTAAATAATGTTTCAACTTATTATCTCTACAAATTTATGCATGAGGATGAAGCTAAACGTGACGTTCCTTTCAACACTACTGATCGTAGGCTTCGGAGATCAAGTGGTGCTTATCAACAGCATCCATACAAAATATCTTAAAACTGAAAATCCAAATTTCACTAAACTTTTGACGACAATTTCTCTGACGCGTTAACTCAAAAAATAATCTTTGGAAAACATTTGAAATTTGTAATTTAAATAAAAAGAATTTTTCGAATAAAATACGCATGAGCATGAGCATGAGCATGAGTATAAAGAATTTTTCGAATAAAATACGTTTACAAAAGTCATAACAAACTGTTACGAATACTTATGAGCTAATGACATTGGAAAAAATCTTAATAAAATAATTAAATCAAGTGATTTATTCAATAATTTCAGTTTTAAAAATCCACTTAATTCAAAAACTCCTAAACTTCCTTCTTTGAAAAAAAAATTAACTGAAAAAAACAAAATGTTTTTTTACGTTTTTTCGCAATTTATAAAACAAAATTTCAATTTCGATAAGAAATATCGAACAATTAAATTTTCTGCAATATTTTCTTGAATAACTTGAAATTTTTATCTTCAAATTGTTTTTTTAAAGGAATTATTTCAAATTTATGTGAAAAACGATTCATTTTTTAATCTATTTCGCTTGCAGTTTTGATCAGTATTACTTTCGAGAAAATAATATTTGAAGAGTTTGAATCTTGAGCAGATATGTTCGGATCAATTTGTTGTGTTTGCAATGGTCCAGATCGTATAATTAAGTAAAAAATGGATTTTCCCAAAAATTGTGAAGTTTTGGTGCTTTGGTGTCCTCAGAAAGGTATTGTAAATGGAAATTGTCAAGTTTTGTTTTCTTTACGTAAACAAATAATAAAAAATCCCCCAATTACAAGTTTTTAGCTGAGAAAAGTACATTTTTATGAAGCTATTATATGTTGAAAAGCATGAAAACGTATGAGCAACTCTCTACGAAATCGGCCGATTTCGACCATTTTTATTTTTTGTATTTTTTTATTTGACTTAAACTTTGTGGGGGCCTTCCCTATGACCAAATAAGCTATTTTGCGTCATTGGTTCACCCATACAAGTCTCCAAACAATTTTGACTGCTGTCCATACAAAAATGGTATGTAAATATTCAAACAGCTGTAACTTTTGAGTGAATTTTCTGATCAATTTGGTGTCTTGGGCAAAGTTGTAGGTATTGTTGAGGACTTTTGAGAAAAAATAAGTACACGGAAAAAAAATTGCAGATTTTTTTATCAACTATATTTTCACTTAAACTCAATTTCCCAAAATATGTATTTTTTGATTTTCGAGATTTTTTGATATGTTTTAGGGAACAAAAATCCGCAACTTTTGAGCCATAGAGAAACATGGTCAAAATATCTGCCGCCGAGTTATAAATTTTTGAAAAAATTGTGATTTTTGAAAAAAAATCGAAGCTTCATGCAAAAACAAGTTTGACATTATTTTTTAATGCAAAATTGAATTTGCAATCGAAAAGTACTTAACAGATTTTTTGATAAAGGGCTCCGTTTTCAAGATAAAGCCACCCAAAATTTGATTTTAGCGAAATATTTGCAGTTTTTCAATTTTTAAAAATAGTGACCATAAGTGACCATTTCTAAGAATATTTTTTTGAAAAGTTCCGAAAATTTGCTATAAAATTGTCTAAGAGGCATTGAAGATTGGACCTCGGGTTTCTAAGATAGAGCCGCTTTAAAAAAAAAGAAACACGAAAATTGAAGTTTTCTTAATCTCACCAAAATAACCCACCATTTTCTAATGACGATATCTCAGCAATTTATGGTCCGATTATCAATAATAATACAAGAAACATTCGTGAAATTTTCCAATCTTTTCAAAAAAAATACTTTGAAATTTTTTAAATCAAGACTAATATTTTAAAAGGGCCAAAAATAGAAAATTACGCTCATTCAAAATGCAAGTCTTGATTTAAAAATTTTCAAAATATTTTTCTTGTAAAGATCGGAAAATTTTACGAATTTTTCATGTATTAACATTGATAATCGGACCATTAATTGCTGAGATATCGTCATTAGAAAAAAGGTGGGTTGTTTTGGTGAGATTTAGAAAACTTCAATTTTCGTGTTTCTTTTTCTTAAAGCAGCTCTATCTCAGTAACCCGAGGTCCAATCTTCAATGTCTCTTAGACAATTTTATAGCAAATTTTCTGAACTTTCCAAAAAAAAATTAAGAAATGGTCACTCATGGTCACTATTTTTAATAATTGAAAAACTGCAAATATTTAGCTAAAATCAAACTTTCGGTGGCTATATCTTGAAAACGGAGCCCTTTATCGAAAAATATGTAAAGTACTTTTCGATTGAAAATTCAATGTTGCATTAAAAAATAATGTCAAACTTGTTTTTGCATGAAACTTCGAATTTTTGCCAAAAATCACTATTTTTTCAAAAATTCATAACTCGGCGGCAGATTTTTTGACCATTTATTTGGTCATAGGGAAGGCCCGCACAAAGTTTGAACCAAATAAAAAAATACTAATTAAATCCATTTCCGGTTTTGGTAGAGAATTGCTCGTATTTAAAAAATCAATCATATATTTTGAATGTAAAATTTATTTCTTGCTCGATAGCTTCCTTTTTCAAAAGGTCCTTTCTGCTTAGGAAACCCATGGTTCATTAG
This sequence comes from Culex quinquefasciatus, assembly GCF_015732765.1. Taxonomy (NCBI): domain Eukaryota; kingdom Metazoa; phylum Arthropoda; class Insecta; order Diptera; family Culicidae; genus Culex; species Culex quinquefasciatus. The sequence goes on along the minus strand of NC_051862.1, from coordinate 208,897,067 downwards.
ATGTTTTGAAAAAGTAACTAGATTTATTCAAATAATTTTATTTTTATCAAATGCCATGTTTCAAAAGAAATATTGCAATTTTTTAATTTTGTTTCATTCATTAAAGACGATTTTATTTTTGTTAAGCAAACCTTAACTGGTTTAAATACCTTCGTTTTTGAAATAAAAAAAAAAACAATCTATGTGAAATTATTTAAATTATTGATACAAATATCTTGAAATTTAAAAATCAAAAACTAAAAATCGACATTTCACATGATCTGAATTATAGAACATACCTCTATTTTTTATATTATTGATTTTTGATTTGTTGAAATATTTTATTCAGTGAATCAAAACAATAATTCTAAGGATTCACATCAAAACATTAAATATTTGACTGTTAGCTTCCAAGATATCGTATATAAAAAAATAAAAACTAGCATGACACTTTGGAATACTCAATTTATCATTTCTATTTTTTTTTTTTTTTTTGTTTGTTTATATATTGTCATCCTAATGTTCAATAAAATTGAATTGTAGGCCTGACCGGGAACCGTGGTCTAAGGGTAAGCGTGGTTGCCTCTCACCCAGTCGGCTTGGGTTCGATCCCAGACGGTCCCGGTGGCATTTTTCGAGACGAGATTTGTCTGACCACGCCTTCCGTTGGACGGGGAAGTAAATGTAGGCCCCGGTCTAACATAGAGGTTAGGTCGTTAGCTCAGTCCAGGTGTAGGAGTCGTCTCTCTGGGTCCTGCCTCGGTGGAGTCGCTGGTTGGCAGTAGTAGTTTCTAAAAAAAATACTCAAAAGGTCAAATCCAAGGAGTTGAAAATCATCCCTGTTTCGTATAACTATTGAATTACTAAACTATACTTTCATTAACAGATCAAACAATGGACTGAATAGAACAAATCCGGACATAATTCATTCATCCAAAGTCAAGAAAATCGATTGTATATTGTTTATCATTTATGTGTTCAAGAATTTTGAGAGATTTTTAAATTAAGTGCATTCAAAAACACAGAGAAGAATCGATTTGTATCCATCCCAGAGAATCAACTCTCCCAGTAAGACCATCGGCTTTGGCTTTGACGCTTTGGGCAGTTGGAATTAAAAGACGTCACCTCGGGTAAAACCACGCTCCACTAGATCCCAACACACTGCATTCGTGGAACAGGGTGACTCGGGACATTGGCAACGGGTTCGAGTGGAAAGCTGGACCCCGAAGGTAAAGATGGATGGGACCTTGCTTCTTCTGGAGCTGGGTTTCTTGAAAGAGTTAGGGTTTCCTTTACCACACAATGGATTTTGAAGATTTCCTTAGACCAACTTCAGTGTTGGTAACCCTGACAGAGTGAGAATCTCTGGGACAGTCAAGAGGTGAGTGCAGGGAGTGCTAAAAGCAGACCGATTCTTGCGGACATCGCGTGCGAGCAAAGTAAGAAAAAAAGGTATCAAGCTGTTTGTCAATCTACCTAGCAGTGTGAATTTTCTTGTATCTAAAACCTGCTCAATACTTCTCTTTTCAATCCAAAAGAAGCCGTCCAACGGATGCTGCGGGTTCTCCACTTGGATTAAATGGTCGAGATGTCGGGCCCGGAGCTGCCTGAAGTTTTTAAGCGTTTATTTTCGTTCATTTCTTCTTTTTTCTTCTCCGTTGATAGCGATTGAAAACAGGTTTTGCTTTGAAACGCGCCAAACTCGCGCTGACTGTGCGGAGTCCGCCATGACCGACCGACCAACAAACGGGCAACGGACTGGGGCTCAAGTCACGGGGAGAAGTTTAGCCATGTAATTATGGCCTAAGTGTAGTGCCGGACCAGGACCACGAGGTTGATGCCACACAGTTTGTTCCATTTTTTTAAGTTCTGGCCTTTGTTGCTCTATTTTTGTTTATTTATGTTGATATTTAAGGTAAATTTTTCAAAAATGTAAGTAAATTAAAAAAAAACGAAAAATCACACAAACTGAAGTCAAGCCTTTTCCATTTGAACAAGTCAAACTTCATGAACTCAAACGCAGTAGTACCTTCTAGAGTGTAATTGAATTGCTCCCAACCAGAAGACCCTTTCAGCAGCCTACCGATGAAGTAGCAGCACCAGCAGTCGGCAGTATTACTGTTACGGTGCAGCAATAAAAGCTCGTTTTACGACTGTAGCTAAAGCGCACTCTTCAAATAAGAGTGACCTAGCTTTGGGGGTGCATGTTGAAAGCCAACGGGGAAAGTTCAAGCATTGATCGACTGAGGCAGACGGTTTTCAGGTCGATTTGAAGCCCGTTCTTAAATCGAATCAAACGATTGATTTTGAACGTTAACTGAATTGCTTAAACTGATTTCGAATCTCGAGCCCAGATTGGCCATAATCTTCTTAGCTGTTCCGCAAAAAAGGGTGCCAAAATTTGAATTCCAGCTGGCTGGTTCCCACACATGCGATTTTTGTCCGGTGGCCACAACTCAAAAAGGTGTAATCCCCAAAGGAAAGTATAATTCGCGTGACAATCCCCGAAGGAGGCCGAGCACTAGCACAGGTAAGCTCGAAAATAAGACACACTTAACGAACTTTGCATCCTGCAGAAAAAAGGAGATCGCCAGGGGAAGTCCAACTTGTAGCCCATTACTTATCATTAGTGTTGGATTAAATTATACGGCGAATATTTTATCTCATTATTTATTTACTTTCCTCTCGTCCTTTTGCGTCCGGTCGCCGGCGCTGCAAACGGGGGGTGTTTGGGAGGATTTTGTCTCGCGTATTACTTTTGCATTTGCATCCCTATTTTTTTGCATTCTGTTGCAAAAAGTGCATCTTGGAATTAAATTTGTCGTTTCGTTTATGCCCTGGAAGAAAAACAGTTTAATTCACCTTCCTTAGGTCATCTTAAAAATAAAAGAATGATAGAAAAACTGCTGCCTAATTCAAAATGTTGGTCTTATTGAAGGCTGTAATTATTTCTAAATCGAGAGTTTCTTATTCTGTTGTCCGAATTTGCTGGCAAATTAATTTTTCATGAACTTTTTTAAAGAGCCAATTTTTTTTTTCAATTAAAAAAAAACAAACTGAATCAACTTGAACAGGATTGTTCACACCTGTATTCTGTTATTATCCACAGATCAGGATTTGTTATAAGGGAACCCTGAATACAAGTAAAAAAACAGTCACAGAGAAATGCAAACAATATTTTCATTTTTCCATTCGATAAGTTTTGCCTTTCCAAACTCCAAACTCAACTTTGAATTAATAAGGCCGATGCAAATATTTAAAAAAGTTTTTGTCCTCGGCCCTGGCCGAGGTCAAGGGGGCAAAAATAAAAATATAAAATTTAAATAACAAGCCATAGTCTTCACAATTAAATGAAAAAAGTGTTTTAAAATGCATTTTACACTAGTTCAGTTGTTTTGCAATCATTAGTTTTCAAAAAATGTAAGATCTGACAAAAACAAAAATTTTATCGAAAAAAAAGATTTTGCATCGAAAATTTTCAAAAAATCTTAAGATTTTTTGATAAACCCAACCATGCTAAAAATGATTTTAAACGCAGGAGAATGTATTTTAATTTGATTTCAGCTGGTTGCACTTGAATTTTCATTGAAATTCTGAAGTTTATTGTAAAAATATTTTTTTTGCCCCCTGATTTTTCGGGCCAATTTCGAAGGGGGGGGGGGGGGGGTGACAAAAACTTTTAAAAATATTTGTACCAGCCTAAGCTGTTGAAAAGAAAAAACAAAAATGTGCAAATTTAATGAGCACAGTATTTTCCGGTTTCGTTGGTCAAATTTGTATGAGAAAATATATTTGTTTTTGATTTTGTTAACAAAAATAACATAAATTAAATTGAAATTTAATGAAATGAAATAAAATGAAACAAAATGAAATAAAATGAAATAAAATGAAATAAAATGAAATAAAATGAAATCAAATGAAATAAAATGAAATAAAATGAAATAAAATGAAATAAAATGAAATAAAATGAAATAAAATGAAATAAAATGAAATTAAATGAAATTAAATGAAATAAAATGAAATAAAATTAAATAAAATGAAATAAAATGAAATAAAATGAAATAAAATGAAATAAAATGAAATAAAATGAAATAAAATGAAATAAAATGAAATAAAATGAAATAAAATGAAATAAAATGAAATAAAATGAAATAAAATGAAATAAAATGAAATAAAATGAAATAAAATGAAATAAAATGAAATAAAATGAAATAAAATGAAATAAAATGAAATAAAATGAAATAAAATGAAATAAAATGAAATAAAATGTAATAAAATGAAATAAAATGAAATAAAATGAAATAAAATGAAATAAAATGAAATAAAATGAAATAAAATGAAATAAAATGAAATAAAATGAAATAAAATGAAATAAAATGAGATAAAATGAAATAAAATGAAATTAATTGAAATAAAATGAAATCAAATGTAATAAAATGAAATAAAATTAAATAAAATTAAATAAATTAAATAAAATTTAATAAAATAAAATAAAATGAAATAAAATGAAATAAAATGAAATAAAACGAAATAAAACGATATAAAATGAAATAAAATGAAAAAATAAATAAATAAATTGAAATAAAATGAAATAAAATGAAAGATGTTGTTTATTTTAGAGCAATTCTCTACGAAATCGGTCTTTTTTCTTCAATTTTAATTTTTGTATTTTTTAATCCGACTGAAACTTTTTTGGTGCCTTCAGTATGCCAAAGAAGCCATTTTGCATCATTAGTTTGTCCATATAATTTTCCATACAAATTTGGCAGCTGTCCATACAAAAATGATGTATGAAAATTCAAAAATCTGTATCTTTTGAAGGAATTTTTTGATCGATTTGGTGTCTTCGGCAAAGTTGTAGGTATGGATACGGACTACACTGTAAAAAAATAATACACGGTAAAAAAAATTTGGTGATTTTTTTATTTAACTTTTTATCACTAAAACTTGATTTACAAAAAAACACTATTTTTAATTTTTTTTATTTTTTGATATGTTTTAGAGGACATAAAATGCCAACTTTTCAGAAATTTCAGGTTGTGCAAAATCATTGACCGAGTTATGAATTTTTAATCAATACTGATTTTTCAAAAATCGAAATTTTGGTCGTAAAATTTTCAACTTCATTTTTCGATGTAAAATCAAATTTGCAATCAAAAAGTACTTTAGTGAAATTTTGATAAAGTGCACCGTTTTCAAGTTATAGCCATATTTAAGTGACTTTTTGAAAATAGTCGCAGTTTTTATTTTTAAAATTAGTGCACATGTTTGCCCAGTTTTGAAAAAAATATTTTTGAAAAGCTGAGAAAATTCTCTATATTTTGCTTATTCGGACTTTGTTGATACGACCTTTAGTTGCTGAGATATTGCAATGCAAAGGTTTAAAAACAGGAAAATTGATGTTTTCTAAGTTTCACCCAAACAACCCACCATTTTCTATCGTCAATATCTCAGCAACTAATGGTCCGATTTTCAATGTTAATTTATGAAACAATTGTGAAATTTTCCGATCTTTTCGAAAAATATATTCAAAATTTTCAAATCAAGACTAACATTTTAAAGGGCGTAATATTGAATGTTTGGCCTTTTGAAATGTTAGTCTTGATTTGAAAATTTTGAAAATATTTTTCGAAAAGATCGGAAAATTTCACAAATGTTTCATATATTAACATTGAAAATCGGACCATTAGTTGCTAAGATATTGACGATAGAAAATGGTGGGTTGTTTGGGTGAGACTTAGAAATCATCAATTTTCCTGTTTTTAAACCTTGCATTGCAATATCTCAGCAACTAAAGGTCGTATCAACAAAGTCCGAATAAGCAAAATATAGAGAATTTTCTCAGCTTTTCAAAATGGGCAAACATGTGCACTAATTAAAAATGAAAAACTGCGACTATTTTCAAAAAGTCACTTAAATATGGCTATAACTTGAAAACGGTGCACTTTATCAAAATTTCACTAAAGTACTTTTGATTGCAAATTTAATTTTACATCGAAAATGAAGTTAAAAATTTTTACGACCAAAATTTCGATTTTTGAAAAATCAGTATTGATTAAAAATTCATAACTCGGTCAATGATTTTTGCACAACCTCTTTCTGAAAAGTTGGCATTTTATGTCCTCTAAAACATATCAAAAAATAAAAAAATTAAAATAGTGTTTTGTAAATCAAGTTTTAGTGACAAAAGTTAAATAAAAATCACCAAATTTTTTTACCGTGTATTTTTTCTAGTGTAGTCCGTATCCATACCTACAACTTTGCCGAAGACACCAAATCGATCAAAATTCCTTCAAAAGATACAGATTTTTGAATTTTCTACATCATTTTTGTATGGACAGCTGCCAAATTTGTATGGAAAATTATATGGACAAACTAATGATGCAAAATGGCTTCTTTGGGCATACCGAAGGCACCAAAAAAGTTTCAGTCGGATTAAAAAATACAAAAAAAATCGAATGACCGAAATCCTAGAGAACTGCTCTTTATTAACGTGGCTTAAACCTAGAGAGGTTTTGTCACTTATAAAATAAATGAGAATGAGAAAAAATGAAATAAAATAAAATAAAATAAATCAAATGAATTTATTTTAAATCAAATGAAATAACATGAAATAAATCGAAATAAAATGTAAAATAAATAATAATAAAGTAAAATTAAATAAAATTAAATAAAATTAATCAAAATAAATAAAATTAAATAGAATGAAATAAAATGGAATAAAATAAAATAAATTGTAATAAAAATAAAATAAAATGAAAAACAAGGAAACTAAATCTAATGTAATCAAAAAACGAAACAATGAACTAAATGGAAATAAAATTAAATAAAATGAAGTACAATGAAATAAAATGAAAAAGGATAAAATAAAACGAAACAGGATAGAATTAAATAACATAAATTTAAATGAAATAAAATTATTAAAAAAAATAATAAAATTAGACAAATTTAAATAAAATAAAATTAATTTAATTAAAATTGAATAAAATTAAATAAAATAAGCATAAGCATAAGCATAAGCATAGGTGCCCACCCACAGTTGCTACTCCGTTATTGACCAGGACCTCCAGAAGTTACATCCACGAGCCGTGGAAGATGAGTGGGTGCTATCTTTCCTCGCTTCGCAACTTCTCAAAGGCCCCATCATGCTGATCAATACCGGCGCCGGCCACGACCAGTGGTAGAGTCACGGGAAGTGGATGGGAATGTTAGTCCGATACTTGAGTGATAGAGACCGCCCAATCGACTGCTTCTCCGACAAAGTATCACATGAGTTTTGAGGGGGTTAGTAGATGGGTATGAGGTCAGGATTCACGAGTGGCAGTGATGTGACCATGAGCATTTTGTTTATCGGTTGAAATTTTAAATCTTAGGCAGCCGGCTGCGGAAAGCTAGATAATTGATTATTAAAAAAGTTTTTTTTTATCGAACGCGTGCCAGCCGAGCAGTAGTGCTATGGGCTGGACTCATCAGTATATTTTTACTGTTTTTACAATTTAGATAACGCGAGCAAATTTCAAAGCTAGTAAATAAATGACGAGTAAAGCGTAAAATTGATTGTTTAATGAGTTTATACTAAAACTGCCAGTTAGAATAATTTTTTACGATCATTTACGACGAAAATTATCGCGAAAAAACAGGACTGCGCGTCCCCAGAAGCACCGCACTTATGATGGCATTGTTCAATTATTATGACCAATCACCCCATGCACACAAACAGCGACACAAAAGAGACGAAAATTATCACGAAAAACAGGACTGCGCGTCCCCAGAAGCACCGCACTTATCAGATAAAATTAAATAAAATAAAAAAAAACTTAAACAAAATTAAATAAAATTATATAAAATTAAATAAAAATATATGAAATTTAATAAAATTATATCACATTAAATTAAGTTAAATAAAACTAAATAACGTTATATAAAATTAAATAAAGTTGTATAAAATTAAATAAAACGATTTAAAATTAAATAAAATGAAATATATTTTGATAAATTAAATAAAATTAAATAAAATTTAATAAAATGCAATAAAATTAAATCAAAAAATTGAATAAAATGGGATTTAATAAAATGAGAATAAATTTATTAAAACAAAATATAACAAAGTTAAACGTAATAACAGTTTTGAAAAAGTTTTTGATCAAAATTAATATTTTATTGCCAAAATTTGCAATTAAAAAAATAGCAAAAGTTTTCAATTGATTCGAAAAATATTTTTTCTTAGAAAGAACAACTTTTTTTCAAAATTTGCTAGTTTATTCAAGGAAATTTTAAAAAGTAGAACTTCTAAATTTAGAAAATTTTTAAATGTTTATGTGATATTAAAGAAGCAATGCACATAACCATTAAGATACTTTAAAATTTGACGAACTTACGGTTGTAATTCACACTGACACATAAAGTTGAAATTAAATGTAAATAAGTTGAGTTAAACAAAAATAATTTTCCAGTGAAAAGTCTCGTGAACAAAATAGCAATGCTTACCGCATTTATCTTAATAATCTAACTTTTAGTGGTTCTTTTCACTTGAAAAAAACATTTTTAATGTAAACACAACTCTGATTTTAAATCATTGGCAGGAAATTCGCCAAATCTGTATTTCAACATAACATGAAACATATTTTTGATGATTTTTCAGAATGCTGGAGATGGTTTGTCATGATTTTCAGCTAAATGAAAAACTTCGATAAGCCCAAAAAAATAACAGGCAGTGCTGAGAAAATTAAGCTTTTAACTTATTTCAAAAGTTTTTAATTGTAATACGATTAAAGATAAACTGTTTAAAGTTATTTATAATTTAATTTTCGTTGAATTTCCATAAAATATTAGTTCCGTTTGCTATAATAATTTTCTGTAATCGCAAATTTATTCATAATGTATTCAAGAGGTTTTATTTTTAACAAAAAATAATTTTGATCAGAAGAACTAACTAAAAGTTTGTCCATAACTCTTGGTACTAACAATCAACTGCAGTCCAAAAATTGTTTTAATGTACGTACCCTAAAGAGTTACGATGCCATAAATCAGTCGGAGCAGTTTACGTTCTCGAAAAATTCCCACCAAAATCAGCACTGATTAATTGAATAAATTATGTCTTACAACGTGTCGAAAGTGTCCAATTTGGAGACTGGAAGTGCTCCCGCACTAAAATAAACTCTCTGTCTGTGTCCAGTCTGTGCACTGCCATTTGGTATCGTGTAAATTTAATTTAACGACGACCATTTCCATGAGAATTTCTCAAACATGACAACTGTTATCTGTGTGCTTCCTCCTCGTGCTCCTATCTGCTGATTTGCCAGTAAAAATCTATATTTTTAAAATACACGTGTGTTGGTCTCTTCCCCCCAAGTCGACTCCGAACCCACCTCGCAGTGACATTTGTTACGACTGTTTTGATGAGTTTTGATGATATTCTATTAAATTTGCATAATTTTATGGCGAGTCTTTTACGACAACGGCGTGGAGGCCTCTATGTTTTCCACGCTTCTCCTCGTAGTCGAGAAAAAAAACCGTTTCCATTTCTTCTTCGAGAGGCCTCACCCTCGACAGCAGCAGCAGCAGCGATTCGATCTGGCCGTCGAAGCTCCAAGACTGTCCCGCAGTTGATGAACCTCGCCTCGGTCCACAAGGTGATGGGGCCGTTCCAAATCAGGTTTTGCTCCGCATATCTCAAAAAAGCACCACCAGAAATGATGGAGAGCTTTTCCCGTGATCAAAATGGTGGGGGATTTGAGGGGGGTGAAGTGGGAAAAGAGGGGGTCAGCATACATATCAACAGGGCAAAAGGAACCGAGAGATGCAAAGTTTCAAGATCAGTTCTCAGTGAAATAAAGATTTTTTTTTTGCTTTTTTTGCATTTTTGCTTTTTAGCTTTGTTGCTTTTTTGCTTTTTTGCTTTTTTGCTTTTTTGCTTTTTTGCTTTTTTGCTTTTTTGCTTTTTGCTTTTTGCTTTTGCTTTTTGCTTTGCTTTGCTTTTTTTTTGCTTTTTGCTTTTTGCTTTTTGCTTTTGCTTTTTGCTTTTTTGCTTTTTGCTTTTTGCTTTTGCTTTGCTTTTTGCTTTTTGCTTTGCTTTGCTTTTGCTTTTGCTTTTTGCTTTTTGCTTTTTGCTTTGCTTTTTTGCTTTTTGCTTTTTGCTTTTGCTTTTTGCTTTTGCTTTTGCTTTTTTGCTTTGTTTTTTGCTTTTTTGCTTTGTTTTTGCTTTTTGCTTTTTGCTTTTTGCTTTGCTTTTGCTATTTGCTATTTGCTTTTGCTTTTTGCTTTTGCTTTTGCTTTTTTGCTTTTGCTTTTTGCTTTTGCTTTTGCTTTTGCTTTTTGCTTTTTGCTTTTTGCTTTTCTTTTTTGCTTTTTGCTTTTGCTTTGCTTTTGCTTTTTGCTTTTGCTTTTGCTTTTGCTTTGCTTTGCTTTTGCTTTGTTTTGCTTTTTGCTTTGTTTTTTGCTTTTGCTTTTGCTTTTGCTTTTGCTTTTTGCTATTTTGCTATTTCTTTTTGCTTTGCTTTTTTGCTTTTTGCTTTTGCTTTTTGCTTTTTGCTTTGCTTTTGCTTTTGCTTTTTTTTGCTTTTGCTTTTGCTTTTTTGCTTTTTGCTTTTGCTTTTTGCTTTTGCTTTTTGCTTTTTGCTTTTGCTTTTGCTTTGCTTTTTCTTTTGCTTTTTGCTTTGCTTTTTCTTTTGCTTTTGCTTTTTGCTTTTGCTTTTTTGCTTTTTGCTTTTGCTTTTTGCTTTGCTTTTGCTTTGCTTTTGCTTTTTGCTTTTTGCTTTTCTTTTTTGCTTTTGCTTTTTGCTTTTATGCTTTGCTTTTTGCTTTTGCTTTTTGCTTTTTGCTTTTTGCTTTTTGCTTTTTTGCTTTGTTTTTTTGCTTTGTTTTTGCTTTTTGCTTTTTTGCTTTTGCTTTTTGCTTTTGCTTTTGCTATTTTGCTTTTTGCTTTTTGCTATTTTTTGCTTTTTGCTTTTTGCTTTTGCTTTTTGCTTTTTGCTTTTTGCTTTTGCTTTTGCTTTTTGCTTTTTGCTTTTTTGCTTTTGCTTTTTTGCTTTTTGCTTTTTGCTTTTTGCTTTTTGCTTTTTTGCTTTTGCTTTTGCTTTTTGCTTTTTGCTTTTTGCTTTGCTTTTTGTTTTGCTTTTTGCTTTTGCTTTTTGCTTTTTGCTTTTTTGCTTTTGCTTTTTGCTTTTTTGCTTTTGCTTTTTTGCTTTTTTGCTTTTTTGCTTTTTTGCTTTTTTGCTTTTTTGCTTTTTTGCTTTTTTGCTTTTTTGCTTTTTTGCTTTCAAAACAAATTCTTCACACTCCCAGAGAATTTTCATCCCAAGGTGCCCCCAGCCCGGCCTGGAAGCCTCGGCGTGCAGAGTCGAAGATTATTTATGAAGTCTTAAATTTGATTTATAGCGTATTTAAAGCGGAGTGAAAGGCGACTTCTAGCTGATTATTAATTCATAGGATTTTCGCTGCTGCTGCTGCCGAAGTCGAAGCTGAATGATGCAAAGTCTTTGGGACCGAAACCTCATTGGATGTTCCAAGCATGGTCGAATTTGACTGTGTAGGATGACTTTGATGTTAGTTTCACCGCCATTGCGATACAGCAGGGGAAATTCAACTAATTTGGAAAAGCATTGCCAATGGGAGAGGTCGTAAAACATGCATCTGGTGGGCGGACTGTACTAATTGAAAGCTGGTCGTAAAAAGTGCTCGAATTGCTGTACTGGTTAAATTTATACTTGGATCTGGATTTGAGAAGTTGTTTCAAAGTTGATTTTGTTTTTCAGCAAACTAGAAGAGAAAGACAAGTGGATTGGCGAGTGCAACTTTTTATAGATCCACTGAACGTAATAAAATGTAAAACGAAACATGATTTATGGTACCATATCAAGGCTGCGACGTTGATTGATACTATTGATATCATGCTGAGGGACGATGGGAATTTTGGTTCCGTTTGGGTCATTCACTTTAAGGTGTAGCAAAGACACTAAATATAGAATCTAAATGATTTAGGTGAGAACCAGTTCCAATTATCCAATTCTATCAATTCAACGATAGTTTCTTCCCTGCAAAATCACTTCCTAAGCAATTTCATCCCACAGCCTCATCGCGTATGCAATACTGCAGCTTTCTTAGAAACGTAAAGCTCTCCTCCAAGTTTCAAGCCCGCTAATCTTGCAGTGTCACCGCGGTGTCGGTCGTGCCTGGCGGTATCATGGCCCACAAACAAGTCCGCGAGGAAGCGACTGCCGAGCTGGTGAAGAAGCGTGTCTCTAAACGATATTATCTTAATGGATCTACTGCAGAGCTGCTGTCGAACTGCTTCCAACTGGTTGTTGCCGTTGTTTGCGAGTTGAAGGTAAGGGTTCGTGGAATTGTCCGATTTTTTTACACATGCAGATTTAATACTATTTTTTGTAGTTTTACGAATTCAACTTGAAGATTCCATGATTTAATACAACAGCTCACGACTTCAACTCGACGATGGCGTCACCATCAAGTATCTCGCCTTGAATCTTGCCCAAGTTCTGCGTCTCATGGTAGCAAACGCGACGTTGCCTTGAGAATATTCAAATTAATCAACTACTGAATTGTGCCGACTGCCACCGTCGCGCCGGCCGTTTTGGCTAATTGTCGGCGTCGTCGTGGGAAGCGTCACGTCCACGCCGGAACTATCGCACCGCGCAGATCTTGGAGCTTTTTTTATGAGCCGCCGTAAATCATCACACTTTGCACAGATCACAGGAATGAGTCAAGAATAAGTTTGTGGCGAGCTCTGCTCGGTAGCAGAATGACACTTGCCGGACACCTGAAGTTGATCAACATGCTAAAGGAGGGTTTCGGATCTTAACTTGGGGAAGATAGATCCTTTTGTAAAGACTGACTGACGTATATACACAACAATTTCCGTTCGAATCAGAGAACCACTAAGAAATCTGTTTCACAATCAAATGTTCACTGCTGGAAAGAACCAAATTCGTCGCCGTCGTTTTAACTTGTCGTACGTGCATTTTGGGTCAAATTGAGTCAAGAACGCCGTCACAGCTCACAATGCCTCACCTTTTGACCTTCACAGATCCCCAAAATTCGATTTCAATCCTGAGATATTCAACGAAATCCGCAAAAAAACACCGTGCATTTTTGTCACCTTACATATGAAAGTAGTTTCAATCTTGTCGTGCTATCTTGTCACTCCCTGAAAATTGATGTAAGTGCGACAACTGGCCAAAGGAATTTCAGGTCAGAACGCGTTTGACGCACGTACAAGTTAGACTACCTCAAACATTTGTAATTATAATTCGGGAATCCAGCAACCAACTTCAATCAAACTTCGGGACAATGCACAGAATGGTCAGCAAAACAAAACGTGTTTTTTTATTGTTTACATTGCGTGCGTTCAGTGGCAGTGCGTGGCTGAATGGTTACGCTGTCCGCTTTGTAAGCGGATGATTCTGGGTTCGATTCCCATCTGCTGCAACCTTCCATCGGATGAGGAAGTAAAATGTCGGTCCCGGCCTTGGTTGTTAGGCCGTTAAGTCATTCCAGATGTAGGAGTCGTATCCATGCCATAAGTACAAACAACACACCAAACCAAGCCTACTCCGGTGGAATCGCTGGCGGCGGTTGGACTCGCAATCCAAAGGTCGTCAGTTCAAACACTGGGGTGGAAGGTTTTTTGGAGTAGAAAGAGGTTTGGGTGCTCTCCTCATTCAAGCCTTCGGACTCCTAGGTTTGAGCAGAAACTTGCAATAGAGACCACAAAAGACCCGGGGGTCGTTAATGTGGATGGTTTTTTTTTGACCGTTTTAAAGTTATAAAATTCAATTTTAGCTGAAAAATTCAATTTTTCGGTTATGCCTGAACATATTCCAGAAGTTCAGAAAATTTCCAATAAAATTGCGTAAGAGACCTTGACGATTGAATTTCGGGTTGCTGAAATACAGTCAGTAAAAGCAACGAAGCAAGAACATTAAGATTTTTTATTCCCACAATTTCTAATGCCAACTATTTTCTACTATTTTTTATGTAAAAAAACATTTGTTAATTTTTATGATTTTTTCAAAAAAATATTTCTAAAAATTTTGGAATCAATACTTACATTTCAAATGAGAGTCATATTGAATTTGCAGTGTTTTTCAGATTGTTTACAACTGTAAGAAAAAAGTGTTCCTAATTTGTGAATTTCAAACATCTGCCTTTTTGCCTTCCTCACTGAGGTAAGGCTATAATCCTGCTCTAAAATTGAACTTTTTATTAAAAGCTCGAAAACCCACCTTGATGTATACATATCGACTCAGAATCGAAAACTGAACAAATGTCTGTGTGTATGTGTGTGTGTATGTGTGTGTGTATGTGTGTGTGTGTATGTGTGTGTGTATGTGACCAATAATGTCACTCAGTTTTCTCAGCACTGGCTGAACCGATTTTGACCAAACCAGTCGCATTCGACTTGGTTTAGGGTCCCATACGGTGCTATTGAATTGTTTGAAGTTTCGATAAGTAGTTCAAAAGTTATGTATAAAAATGTGTTTTCGCATATTTTCGGAAGATGAATAAATGGCAGTAAACTGAACCAAACATCATCATGTTATACATCGTTATTTAGGTAATTGAAAGACCTTTCCAACGAGTCCATAACATTGAAGATCTGGCAACCCTGTCTCGAGTTATAACCACTTAAGTGATATTTATGTACTTTTTTGTAGCCGGATCTCATTTAAATGTATGTAAACAATGTCCGGATCCATCATCCAACCCATCGTTGATTAGGTAATCGAGAGAACTTTCCAACGAGTCCACAACATTGAAGATCTGGCAACCCTGTCTCGAGTTCTGACCACTTAAGTGATATTTATGTACTTTTTAGAAGCCGGATCTCACTTAAATGTATGTAAACGATGTCCGGATCCATCATCCGACCCATCGTTGGTTAGGTAATCAAAAGAACTTTCCAATGAATCTACAACATTGAAGATCTGGCAACCCTGTCTCGAGTTCTGACCACTTAAGTGATATTTATGTACTTTTTAGAAGCCGGATCTCACTTAAATGTATGTAAACAATGTCCGGATCCATCATCCGACCCATCGTTGGTTAGGTAATCAAAAGAACTTTCCAATGAATCTACAACATTGAAGATTCGGCAACCCTGTCTCGAGTTATAACCACTTAAGTGATATTTATGTACTTTTTTGTAGCCGGATCTCATTTAAATGTATGTAAACAATGTCCGGATCCATCATCCGACCCATCGTTGATTAGGTAATCGAGAGACCTTTCCAACGAGTCCACAACATTGAAGATCTGGCAACCCTGTCTCGAGTTCTGACCACTTAAGTGATATTTATGTACTTTTTAGAAGCCGGATCTCACTTAAATATATGTAAACGATGTCTGAATCCATCATCCGAACCATCGTTGGTTAGGTAATTAAAAGACCTTTCCAACGAGTCCAAAACATTGAAGATCTGGCAACCCTGTTTCGAGTTCTGACCACTTAAGTGATATTTATGTACTTTTTTGTAGCCGGATCTCACTTAAATGTATGTAAACAATATCCGGATCCATCATCCGACCCATCGTTGGTTAGGTAATTAAAAGACCTTTCCAACGAGTCTTAAACATTGAAGATCTGGCAACCCTGTCTCGAGTTCTGACCACTTAAGTGATATTTATGTACTTTTTTTGTAGCCGGATCTTACTTAAATGTATGTAAACAATGTCCGGATCCATCATCCGACCCATCGTTAGTTAGGTAATTAAAAGACCTTTCCAACGAGTCTTAATCATTGAAGATCTGGCAACCCTGTCTCGAGTTCTGACCACTTAAGTGATATTTATGTACTTTTTAGAAGCCGGATCTCACTTAAATATATGTAAACGATGTCCGAATCCATCATCCGACCCATCGTTGGTTAGGTAATTAAAAGACCTTTCCAACGAATCCAAAACATTGAAGATCTGGCAACCCTGTTTCGAGTTCTGACCACTTATGAGCCCTTGAGTGATATGTGTGTTTTTTTGGATCAAATTTGTGTCCAAATCCATCATATTACATATCACCCATTGTTGGAAAAGAGTGAGGAAGGCACCAACCACATAGGTGGATTAAGTTAGTTTTTCTTAAAAAATCAAAAAAAAATTAGAAAACAGTCCGTACAACAATCGAAAGACCACATGAAGAATTATCAAATAAAGGTAAAATCGAATCATTGGGTAAAATAATTTGGGTAATTCTCCGCCAACTCACACAGCAGTTGCCCCGACCCCTCTTCGATTTGCGTGAAACTTTGTCCTAAGGGGTAACTTTTGTCCCTGATCACGAATCCGAGGTCCGTTTTTGATATCTCGTGACGGAGGGCGGTACGACCTTCCATTTTGCACATGCGAAAAAGAGGTGTTTTTCAATAATTTGCAGCCTGAAACGGTGATGAGATAGAAATTTGGTGTCAAAGGGACTTTTATGTAAATTAGACGCCCGATTTGATGGCGTAATCAGAATTCCGAAAAACGTATTTTCATCGAAAAAACACTAAAAAGTTTTAAAAATTCTCCCATTTTCCGTTACTCGACTGTAAAAATTTTGGAACATGTCATTTTATGGGAAATTTAATGTACTTTTCGAATCTACATTGTCCCAGAAGGGTCATTTTTCATTTAGAACAAAATTTTTCATTTTAAAATTTCGTGTTTTTCTAACTTTGCAGGGTTATTTTTAGAGTGTAACAATGTTCTACAAAGTTGTAGAGCAGACAATTACAAAAATTTTGATATATATACATAAGGGGTTTGCTTATAAACATCACAAGTTATCACGATTTTACGAAAAAAAGTTTTAAAAAAGTTGGTCGTCATCGATCATGGCCGTTCATGGTCACCCGCGACAGACACGGACGACGAAACAAAGAGAAACGCAAAAAGTAACTTTTTCAAAACTTTTTTTCGTAAAATCGCGATAACTTGTGATGTTTATAAGCAAACCCCTAATGTATATATATCAAAATTTTTGTAATTGTCTGCTCTACAACTTTGTAGAACATTGTTACATTCTAAAAAATAACCCTGCAAAGTTAGAAAAAACACGAAATTTTAAAATGAAAAATTTTGTTCTAAATGAAAAAATGACCCTTCTGGGACAATGTAGATTCGAAAAGTACATTAAATTTCCCATAAAATGACATGTTCCAAAAAATTTTACAGTCGAGTAACGGAAAATGGGAGAATTTTTAAAACTTTTTTATTGTTTTTTTCGATGAAAAATACGTTTTTTCGGAATTCTGAGTACGTCATCAAATCGGGCGTCTAATTTTACATAAAAGTCCCTTTGATGCCAAATTTCTATCTCATCACCGTTTCAGGCTGCAAATTATTGAAAAACACCTCTTTTTTCGCATGTTCAAAAATGGAAGGGGTCGTACCGCCCCTCCGTCACGAGATATCAAAAAACGGACCTCGGATTCGTGATCAGGGACAAAAGTTACCCCTTAGGACAAAGTTTCACGCAAATCGAAGAGGGGTCGGGGCAACTTTTCCCGATTTCGTGTGAGTTGGTAGAGAATTACCCATTTATTTTTTAAATGTTGGACTATCTGTAAACTGTTCCGAATGTGTGGGGTGACAAAACATCTTTAAATCTGTTAACTTTTTGATAAGACTGTTTCAAATATTTCTATGCAATTCAGTTGAAACAAACATTTTTATTCCAAGAGTATGAAAATTAGTATCTGAAAACGAAAACTATAGCCAACACACGACAAAAATACGCAATTTTAAAATGTAAATGTCTTCAAAAAGGTGGTGACATTCGTGATATAATATGATATCATTGATTAACTCGATTTTTTAAGACTAGATTAATGCCATATAATTGTTTAGCTTAAAAAAGCTGCTGCATTTGTATAATATTTCTTGTTTTTTTGTATGATTTGGGGATGCCATTAAAATTCCATTTCATCAAAAAACTTGATTTTGCAGTTGGTTGAATATTTTTTCGAGAAGTCAAGCCTTTTGCCAATTTGAATGATTGGTTTTTCCATACAAGTCCCCATATCAATTTAAGGACTGTCCTAACCAAAGTATGTAGGGTAGAGTAGTCATCAATGAGACACGGGGAACAATGATAAAATGGCTCTCACAAGTCGTAGTTTCAACCAATCAGGCTCATATTTGGGGGAAAGATGTGTCTACTAGATACACGTCTGCCATAATAGTGGCTTTGGTTATGGACGCTCCCTTGAAAAGTAATTCATAAATGTTTGATTCTGGGATGTAAAAGTAAATTATGGACAAAAAAAACTTTTTCGCTCGTAGGCTGCCATTTACACCAAAACTAATATTTCTTAAAATTTCTTTCGACGTTCTATAGGGATTAAGTTGGGCTACAATGTCCTTTCATTAGATTTGGCCAAAATTTAGAATATACTCAGAATCCAGGGCTGTCTCATTGTTCCCCACTCATTTCAGCCCATGGGTAACAATGAGACACTTTGATTTTTCTTCAATAAACCTTTCAAAATCGATGGAAATCTATCAAAACATGAATTAAAAGTGATTTTTGGCATATTTATTGAGTTTTAACTTCATTTAACCAAAAATACAAAGTTATTTGGTATTAATATATGGATTTTACAAAATTTAAATACTTTTTAGTGTAACTTTTGTTATTTAAAGTTTCATGTTGGCAAAATTGCTCTAAAATGTTCAAGGCAAGTCACCTGCAATGGAACAATACAAAAACATGATGTTTTGCTAGAAAAATGTTGATTTTCGTAGAGTGTCTCATTGTTCCCCAGCTGTCTGATTGTTCCTGCCAAGTGCGTCTACAATGAGACAGTTGAATAACTCTGGCTGTAGATGTCGGATCGATCTCATATTTTTGTCAATGTTAGAACACATTTAAAAAATGAAAATGCAACTAAAAGCTCATTAAAACATGCTGATGAAAAAAAAAAAAAGAAAAATCGTTGAAAGTTGAAAACCAAAAGTGTCTCATTGATGACTACCCTACCCTACTATAAAAATAATCGTATTATGTATCTTAAGTATGGATTTTAGGCTAATTTTGGTGTTTTGAACAAACTGTTGATCCTGTTCACAGGGCTTCTTAAAAAATGGGATGCTTGTTTACTTCGTTCCAAAACACATTAAGTGAAGAAATTTTGAAGGAATTTTTTGATCGATTTGGTGAAATTATACACGGCAAAAAAAATTGTGATTTTTTATTTAACTTTTTGTCACTAAAAATTGATATGCAAAAAAACACAGTTTTAATTTTTTTTATTGATATGTTTTAGAGTACATAAAATGTCAACTTTTCAGAAATTTCCAGGTTGTGCAAAAAATCTTTGAGCGAGTTATGAATTTTCGAATCAGCTTTTTTCAAAAAATCGATGTAAAATCAAATTTGCAATCAAAAAGTACCTCAGTGAAATTTTCATAAAGTGCACCGTTTTCAAGATACATAATTAAAAACGTTACTTAATCCACCGGAAGGTGGTTGCTGCCTTCCTCCTAAAAGCCTTGCAACCACACACTACGAAAGCTTTGGCTAACGCTTACTTAGTAAAGACACTATACATGTGAGTGCTGCCATCTAGGTATGATAAATTTAATGAACCATTTGAAAGCACTGCAGTGTTTGTGTGCGTGCACTGAACGTAAAGTTCCGACAGCTATCCGCCGGAGCTTTCAAATTATGTAAATAATGACCCTTTTTAGTATCAACCAAAACAGTTTTTCGAACATATCTTTTAAAGTACTGCACCAAGCCGGATGAAATTTAAAAAGACTTAAAGAACCTGAAGGCAAATCCAAAAACATAGATCCGGACAAAATCGGTCGAGCCAGTTCCGAGAAAAGTGAGTGAGAAAAAAAATTCTACGTCCATCCACACGCACAGACATTTGCTCAGAATTTGATTCTGAGTCGATATGTATACGTAAAGGTATATCTGGGAGGCTTATTTAAAAAGTTCAATTTTTGAGTGATTTTATAGCCTTGCCTCAGTGAGGTGAGGAAGGCAAAACGCAAGGGAATGCATTTTCAAATTTGCAATCAAAAATTACTCAAGTGAAATTTTCATAAAGTGCACCATTTTCAAGTTATAGCCATATTTAGGATTTTTTTTAAATAGTCGCAGTTTTCCATTTCTTTAAATTCGTGCACATGTTTGCCTACTTTTGAAAAAATATTTTTGAAGAGCTGAGAAAATTCTCTATATTTTGCTTTTTTGAACTTTGTTGATACGACCTTTAGTTGCTGAGATATTGCCATGCAAAGGTTTAAAAAGCAGGAAAATTGATGTTTTCCAAGTCTCACCCAAACAACCCACCGAAAATTCATAACTCAGTCAAAGATTTTTTGCACAACCTGTTAATTTCTGAAAAGTTGGCATTTTATGTCCCCTAAAACATATCAAAAAATTAAAAAAAAATTAAAATAGTATTCTTTTGCAATTTAAGTTTTACTGACAAAAAGTTAAATAAAAAATCACTTTTTTTTCCGTGTATCATTTTTTTCCAGTGTAGTCCGTATCCATACTTACAACTTTGCCGAAGACACCAAACCGATCAAAAAATTTCTTCAAAAGATACAGATTTTTGAATTTTCATACATCAGTTTTGTATGGCCAGCTGCCAAATTTGTATGGAAAATTATATGGGCAAACTAATGATGCAAAATGGCTTCTTTGGGCAAACCGAAGGCAAAAATCGAATGACCGAAATCTCAGAGAATTGCTCTGATAATGGTCCCATTTTATAGCAGAAAATGTGAAAAACAAGCGAAAAATTGAAAAAGTGGCTATAAAACATGAAAAACAATAGATAGGCAAAATGTAATGATAAGAGGTGGTAGAATAGGCCAAAGACTACCAAAAATAAACATTAACTAAACAAGATAAATGCAAATTAAAATACTAAACATGAAACAAGAAAAACATAAATGAAGAGAAGTAAAGTTTTTCGTAGAACAAAAGTTGCTCAAAATGACCTCCTGAGCAAGAGAAAAATAAAAAAAAATCGAAAAAAAAATTGGGCACACAGAAAAAAATCAATTCTCGAAACCGTGAAGTCAGTTCACGATTATTACGGGAATTGATTTTTTTTCTGTGCAGTAGAGGGTTAATTTTCTTTATTGAGCTTTTTTTTTAATTGATCTGAAATCTGGTTTCTGAGATACCGTTTCTCTTATCTTTTTACAGCAGACGTGTCACAAGACAGCTTACATGCGACGATATGGAATTGCAAATGATCAGTTTTCAACAAAATTAGTTTTTTTTTTCTAAATCCTACCAACGTGTATAACAATAAGATTTAAAAAAATGGCTGGTCTAAATTTAGGCACCATGAAAGAAGGGTTCTTGAATTTATTTTTGATTTCATAGGATTTTTCTTCATGAAAGTTAATGAAATTCGATTAATTCACGTTCATAACAAGAAATGCCTTCATAATGATTATGCCTCTTAATATCTTATTAAATTTGTTTACCAATATTTGACCTCCGATGAAAAGTGTCCGAACCAAATTTATCAGATTTCTTTTTTTTTAAATAACCCCACATTTTAAGCAGGATACCCTAGTAAGACCGACTAAATATATTTTGTGTTGTACAGTTTGTCATAAAAATACAGCAAAAGATTGCCTGTATATAAATTTTAGCATAAAACATTGCTAAACATAGAATTTTCATCAAAAATATTGAATACCCAAAAGGTTTCTAAAATTAACATCTGTCATATAAATAACATCATGACATTTTAAAACATTTTTGAATCAATCAAATTATCCCTTTTTTCTACTGGAGTTATCTTGGAAATAATCGATCCAATTTTCAATGCCAAAAAAAATAAGCTTGAACTCTGATTAAACAATTGTGGAAAATTCAAGGTGCTTGTGTTTCTGGGGACCCCAAAGCTTTTGTTTCGCCTTCGCCGAATTTTAAACTTTGAGTTCTGAAATTCTTGGTCTAACAGCTTTATCCTAGATTTTGGTCTGAACCGCTCGGGAGATTGGTTGGTCTACATATTGAACCCTATTACCAATAATTCCACTATCAATAAACCTTCAACTGCCAATAAACCTTTGGCAAATAAATTCCTTATCGATTTCCACACATTTTTAATCGGGCCATTATCCTCTCAATTTATGCCACAATTGGCAGTATTTTGCAACCCGGGCAAGCCTAATTTACGTTACGCACCAAACGGCCTCAACTTCCCCTCTCTAACCTCTCCCCCGCTGGAATCCCGCCAGAAATACGTTAATTTTTATCATAATTTCTGATTAAATAACAATTCCCGCTCATTTCCCGGGCCCGTTTGGAAAGCGCTCACGATCATTTATAATCTTAATCCCTCGCGCTTATTTCGACAGCCCGAGTCGTGGCCGGCAAGGCAAGGCCTTCTCGGGAAAGAAGAATTTCTGGTTTGGGGCAAATTTTAATCCTTCCTCCCCGCGGACAGACGACATTCAACCAGTTCTCGGCGGGGGAAGCCTAAAACGCGATGGCCCAAAGTCGTCATCTCACACGGCTAAGCTCAATTTATTGGTGATTAGATTCGGTATCGATAAAATGATTGAAGTCGTTTGGCTGGGGCCCGGGTGCTAGTTCTGGGCTGGGCCGGTCTGGTGGCACTGCTTCTGTCCAGGCGGTTCTGTGACGTGATTTGAGAATAAATTTCGTGATTAGGTGGAGAATGAGAGGGAGAAATTTCTCAGAAGAAGAAATTAGTCAAGGTTTTCGAGGTGTACAAATTCTAAAAATAAAAGAATGGTCTAAAGGTGAATGCTAGACACAAAAACTTGTTATATTAACAAACATTTTAAATTTGATGTCGAAATATTTTCAGATTTTTTTTAGTTAATAGTCTTATTTAAAAAAAAAAAGTTACATGATATTTTTTTAACACAATTTCATTAAAAGAAAGGTAACGAGGTGAAGTTGCCTCGTCCCGGAAACGACATGTCAGAAGAGTTTAAGATACATAACCACCGTTCGCACGACACTTCCAGCTTGTTGTCCAGCTCAACCTGGTCGATGCAATTTGTTAGCTCACCACACCGTTCGAATGGACACCACTCCTGAATTCGAAAAGGTAAATTGCGAAATGCACTTTCTTTCCCCTCACATTTTTATTCGAGTAGGCAGTCGTCGGCTTTAAAATTGAGTTCAATTTCTCGCTTCCAAAGAAGTCTTCAACAACGCGTGGGACGGTCCCGGTCCAGGTCACCCCCGGGGGTGAGGGACAAGCGAAAGAGAAAGAATGTGTCCCAACTTTCAACTAACGTGATTGTCATCTAAATGGACAGGGGACAATCATTACTGCTTTACATTTTCATTAAATTTTATGTCGCGTCCACTGTTTTATGGGACGATTGTTCCTCCGACACACGGTTCGGCCACGGCACGATGATGGTCAGTGCAGATCGAGAAAAGTCTTCATTTTGACCCTGCCACCTTTTGGGACCCTCGTTGCCGTGCGTGTGTTGGCGTTTTATGGCTAATTAGTGTCGGAGTTTTACGCACGCGGTAGGAGGAGTAAGTTGGAGGTAGCCACAGATGAGATGACGATGGGGACGACCCGTGGAGCACGAGTCTGTCAGTTGGTCAGTACGACCTGATGACCCACGTGGGGTGCCTTACCGCGTTCGAAGGAAGGTGGTTGATGGACCATCGTTACCGGAAGCTAACGCTGATTTATTGCATATTTGTTTGCCTTTTTTGCTTTTTTGCTTTTTTGCTTTTTTACTTTTTTGCTTTTTTGCTTTTTTGCTTTTTTGCATTTTTGCATTTTTGCTTTTTTGCTTTTTTGCTTTTTTGCTTTTTTGCTTTTTTGCTTTTTTGCTTTTTTGCTTTTTTGCTTTTTCTTTTTGCTTTTTGCTTTTTGCTTTTGCTTTTTTTGCTTTGCTTTTTGCTTTTTGCTTTTGCTTTTTGCTTTTGCTTTTTGCTTTTTCCTTTTTTGCTTTTGCTTTTTGCTTTTTGCTTTTTGCTTTTTGCTTTTTGCTTTTTGCTTTTTGCTTTTGCTTTTTTGCTTTTGCTTTTTGCTTTTTGCTTTTGCTTTTTGCTTTTTGCTTGTTTGCTTGTTTGCTTTTTGCTTTTGCTTTTTGCTTTTTGCTTTTTGCTTTGCTTTTTTGCTTTTGCTTTTTGCTTTTTGCTTTTTGCTTTTTGCTTTTGCTTTTTGCTTTTTGCTTTTTGCTTTTGCTTTTTGCTTTGCTTTTGCTTTTTTGCTTTTTGCTTTTTGCTTTGCTTTTGCTTTGCTTTTTTTGCTTTTTGCTTTTTGCTTTTGCTTTTTGCTTTTGCTTTTTGCTTTTTGCTTTTGCTTGTTTGTTGATTGCTTGTTTGCTTTTGCTTTTTGCTTTTTGCTTTTGCTTGTTTGCTTGTTTGCTTGTTTGCTTTTTTGCTTTGCTTTGCTTTTTGCTTTTTGCTTTTGCTTTTTGCTTTTTGCTTTTTGCTTTTTGCTTTTTGCTTTTTGCTTTTTGCTTTTTGCTTTTTGCTTTTTGCTTTTTGCTTTTTGCTTTTTGCTTTTTGCTTTTTGCTTTTTGCTTTTTGCTTTTTGCTTTTTGCTTTTTGCTTTTTGCTTTTTGCTTTTTGCTTTTTGCTTTTTGCTTCTTTGCTTTTTTCCTTTTTGGTTTTTGCTTTTTGCTTTTGCTTTTTTGCTTTTGCTTTTTGCTTTGCTTTTGCTTTTTGCTTTTTGCTTTTTGCTTTTTGCTTTTTGCTTTTGCTCTTTTGCTTTTTGCTTTTTGCTTTTTGCTTTTGCTTTTTTGCTTTTGCTTTTTGCTTTTGCTTTTGCTTTTTGCTTTTTGCTTTTTGCTTTTTTTTTGCTTTTTGCTTTTTGCTTTTTGCTTTTTGCTTTTTGCTTTTGCTTTTTGCTTTTTGCTTTTTGCTTTTTTGCTTTTTTGCTTTTGCTTTTTTGCTTTTTGCTTTTTTGCTTTTTTGCTTTTTTGCTTTTTTGCTTTTTTGCTTTTTTGCTTTTTTGCTTTTTTGCTTGTTTGCTTTTTTGCTTTTTTGCTTTTTTTGCTTTTTTGCTTTTTTGCTTTTTTGCTTTTTATAAGTTAACAAAATTCGAAATACCCATTCGATAACATACATTATACTTAAACCCTTTTTTGCTTTTTGCTTTTTTGCCTTTTTGCTTTTTTTGCTTTTTTGCTTTTTTGCTTTTTTGGTTTTTGCTTTTTTGCTTTTTTGCTTTTTTTGCTTTTTTGCTTTTTTGCTTTTTTGCTTTTGCTTTTTGCTTTTGCTTTTTTGCTTTTGCTTTTTGCTTTTTGTTTTTGCTTTTGCTTTTTGCTTTTTGCTTTTTGCTTTTTGCTTTTTGCTTTTGCCTTTTTGCTTTTTGCTTTTTGCTTTTTGCTTTTTGCTTTTTGCTTTGCTTTTGCTTTTGCTTTTTGCTTTTGCTTTTTGCTTTTTGCTTTTGCTTTTTGCTTTTTGCTTTTGCTTTTTGCTTTTTTTGCTTTTTGCTTTTTGCTTTTTGCTTTTTGCTTTTTGCTTTTTGCTTTTTGCTTTTTGCTTTTTGCTTTTTTGCTTTTGCTTTTTGCTTTTTGTTTTTGCTTTTTTGCTTTTTGCTTTTGCTTTTTGCTTTTTGCTTTTTTGCTTTTTTGCTTTTTTGCTTTTTTGCTTTTTTGCTTTTTTGCTTTTTTGCTTTTTTGCTTTTTTGCTTTTTTGCTTTTTTGCTTTTTTGCTTTTTTGCTTTTTTGCTTTTTTGCATTTTTGCTTTTTTGCATTTTATAAGTTAACACAATTCGAAATACCCATTCGATAACATACATTATACTATAACCCTCAATAGCTGCTCCAAACCGTCCAAATTATCACCATTTTTAAAAATTCATGCCTAAATAAGTACTTCCCGACTCAAAAAACGGGTTCAACCATTACCATCACGGTGAACCAGTTTCCCGAAACTGTCATTAAGTGCTACCAGCCAGCCACCGACTCTACCTCTACCAGGTGATCACGAACCATCGCGGACATGACATCGACGTCGCTGCGGCGGAGACCTTTCACATAACCATTTCGCATGACTTGGACCAAATTGCAGCCCGCGTCCACATAATTTCGACGACCCACCCAATTTCAACGAAAAAAGAGGTCCACGCCACGCCACCTCCATTATTGCAATTATTGTGCGTGCCTGGACCTGCGGGGCTACCGAATACCGAGCTCCGGTTCCCAAAAAAGTAGCCAAAGAACCGCCAGCCGGTGCCACTGCGAATAACCAGTTGCAGAAAATGGCACATTTTACGAGTCTCCACGGAGAAGTGTCCCCCCGACCCCGTCAACCCCCTTGGATAAGAGGGGCGGTCGCCCCCCGTTTTTTTAAAGTTGCGATTTTTTAAACTTCTTTTTTGTCACTGCTGGCTGGCTGTCGCGAGTTGCTGCAAAACAGTCTTTTAATGAGAAACGAGATAATCTGGCGGGGCTAAAGTTATTTTTTATCTACCACCCCGCAACTTTCCTCCCCTTTCCGGTGATTTTAGAGGGAAGCTGCTACTTTATTCGCAACACTGGTAGGAAGGATATTGGCACTGTTGAGCTACTAGTCAACAGCAGATTTGGGTGGGGCTGAAGGGGAATATGTGGGAAATGTGACTTAAAGAAGTATTTTGAAATTATTGAATAGTTATTTGCTAAATATAATAAAAACGCCATTTTAACGAAAAAAAAAAAAAATGTTTCTGATTTCCAAGAACCCACCCACATGTTTGAGCAATTTTAAAAGATAATTGCTATTTTTTTTCCCCCAATCACAATCGACCTTTCGGACCAAGCTTAAATTTGACAGAACTGTTAAAACTACAGAAAGCTGACCAAATTCGTACCCGTACTTTTTTGTGAACAGTAGGATTACAAGAAAAAAAATTGGAAATATTAAGAGATACCCCTTGGTTCGATTATTTTGGTAAAAAATAAGTTAATGTGCCAATTTTGAGCAAAGTCAGTTAAGTTTTAATAGTCGATATTGATCTTTAAAGTTTGTATGAAAAAACTCGAAAAGTATATGGAGAAAAGAAAAAATTTCAAAATTCCACCCAAAGATGGCGTTTCATGAGCCAGATTATTGTCAAGTAAGAGATTCTTACGTAGAATTTTATGACAAACCACTTTGTAGAAGACTGCAAAACGATCCGAGTTAACCCTGGCGAGTTATTAATGATTTAAAGAAGACGTTTTTGTATGAGAAGATTTTTTTTCACCAACTTTTACGGTCTATAGCAACCTTTAAACCATGATCGAGCACTTTATGTTTACTAAGGCCGTTGCAAATATTTTTCAAAGTTTATGTCACCCCATTAAAATTGGTCTGAAAAATCAGGGGGCAAAATAAATATTCCAGAAAACTTCAAAATGTCCATGAAAATCGTAGTTTAATCAAGTGAAAACATTCTAAAATACATTTTTCTGCATTGATAATCATTTTTTTTTTGCAATTCCGTCGTGAAACTACTTACTTTTCCTGTCATTCTTGAACGACGAAATAGCCTACTTTTCTGTACCAAAAATAACAGAATCGAATAGCAACACTTTTCAAAATAAATGCTGAAAAGTTCAGCACTTGTTTCGAAAAGTAACACTTTTCAACATTTTTTTGATTTAAACGATTTATTGACAAAAAAAAATGAAAATTTGACATAAAATTTCACTCAATGTGTGTTTTTTGGAATTGCAAAAAAAAATGTGTGGAAATCGTTGCAAAACTTCATTTTTTCAGCACTCTTCGTATTTATCCAACTCGGTGAACCTCGTTGGATAAATGTACGACTCGTGCTGAAAAAATTCTCTTTTTGCAACTTGTTGCATAAACTACTATTGCATGTTTGGGCTTGTTTAAAAATGTTTTGAATTTTTATGAAATTACGCATATAATAACATTTTCGTCAAAACTTAGATATTTTGGAAACTAATGATCGTTCCCTCAAAATTTATTGAGAGCACAGCGCCAAAATCGAGAGAATAATGCTACCAGCTAACACCACCACAAAAAATGAGTTCATTTGTTGATTGATACAATAAATCTCCAACAAGTGTCATACATCGACATCTAACCAATCCTTAGTCACCAAGCTGTGGTGGCCGAGGCAGTTAAGTCATTGCGTTAGTATGTCAGAGGTATCTGGTTCGACACTTTTGGTTTTTTTTGTTTTGACGGATGATTTTTTTTTTTTGCAAATGAACCTCGAGAAAATAATTCTTTAGCCCATCTTGAGCTGTGTTCTCTGTGTCCGTGGTACCACTATTCTTTCGTCTCGAGGCCATTATTCTCTCGGACTAACGCTGCCCAGTTTTGGGTGTAAACATCCTCACAAATCATTGGAAAAAAGAATCGTTCCGGTTGGTTGAGTTATGCCCGAGAACGAGTTAAATTTATCGTTACAACTTTTTAATTAGAAGATATATTGAAATCCTACTTATACAACAATTAAAAAATAAAAATTAGATTTTTTTTTTACCTCTTTTTTCAAAATGAGAAAATGTGATTTTTTCCGATTCAGGAACAGAGCAAATAATTAAATAATTTTAATTTTAAATAATAAACCTACTTTTTAAAATACTCATGAAAAGTTTATTTATAATTTGTAATTAATTGGTTAATTGGATACGACAACTTGTTAGTTTATCTGGCCAAAGAAGTCGCTTTAGAAAATTTAGAAATGTTACAAAGTAAATATAAAAATAGGGTGAGATTCAGTAAAGTTCTCTCAAAATATTAGTTTGATTTATAATAATTCATTTTGTATTTAATATTACTATTTTTATTTTGCAAAAAAAATTTCAACGTGTCAAAGAACAGTAACAATTAGAGTAAGTTCACTTCTCCATAAATCATTTGATGTTGCCATTTTTTATGTGCTGATTCTCTACGGGATTACAAAAAAATAATTTGATTGTTTGTTTATTTATAAAGCCATTGCAGATTTTTTGAATGTTATCATTTCACAATTATTAAAAAACAAAGGATATTGTGTAATTTGATGATTTAAATGCTTGTGTAACTAAACAAATCCATGAAAGATCCTTTTCGAAAAACACGAGCTTATTTCAAAGCTTACCTCGATTAATACAAAAAATAATCAATTATTTTTGGGTTTTAAAAATGTTTTTTACGGAACTTTTTTAAGTTGGACACACATTCAAATCAATTGAAATAATGTTTAAAAATTGATTTTCAACCAATTTTTGACCATCGCAATCCATAAAAAGGTAAAATTCTTGACTTATTGTGGCTTTGGTATCGTAAAACGGGGTGACTTTGATAGCCGGGTGACTTTGATAGGTTTGAGATTTTGAAAAGTTTTGACAGTGAGTTAACTATAATTGGTATTATGTTTTTTTGAAACATTATTAAAAAAAATCACTCAATCACAAACTAGTTTTTATTAATATCAGCTCATTTGGTTGTAAACTGGCTGCGCGCATCAGGGTTGAAGTTTACATGGGAATTACTATAGGAAATTGGAACTTTTTGTTCAAACGCTCCTACAGGTCTGGGAAAATCACGCGCCAACTTCTGGTATGGTCAGGCCTATGAGGAATGGTCTGGAGAACACTTTTCCCGAAGAGAGCATATGGTTTCGTTGTCCCTAGACCTGGCGCATCGGCAAACAATCCGATGTCTCCGGAATCAACGGTTTTCCCTCAAAAAGCATCAAATTTTCCTTAGCATGCTATGAAAGCTTGATGAACACCGCGACGCCATACGTCAGGCAGCTACCACGTGGGTGAGAAACGGCTGGAATATTTAATTGCAAACCTTCTTTTGAGTAGAAAATGATTATTTCGAGTAATCCTGATATTATTTAGTCGAATTTAAAATCTTTGCATAGCAAATTTGTATTTTTTTTTGCAAATATTTCAACCACGTGGTAGCTGTCTGACATATGGCGTCGCGGTGTTCATCAAGCTTTCATAGCATGCTAAGGAAAATTTGATGCTTTTTGAGGGAAAACCGTTGATTCCGGAGACATCGGATTGTTTGCCGATGCGCCAGGTCTAGAGGCAACGAAACCATATGCTCTCTTCGGGAAAAGTGTTCTCCAGACCATTCCCCATAGGCCTGACCATACCAGAAGTTGGCGCGTGATTTTCCCAGACCTGTAGGAGCGTTTGAACAAAAAGTTCTAATTTCCCATAGTAATTCCCATGAAAACTTTAACCCTGATGCGCGCAGCCAGTTTACAACCAAATGAGCTGAAATTTGGCATGAATGTCCCTATGGGCATGCCCTACAAGGGGAACCATACTAAAACTTGATCCGAGAACTTTTTGAAAAACGTACCCACCCTAATGACTATCAAAGTCACCGAGGAATCCAAAATAAGAATTTTCAATACATTTTTTTAACACTATTGAAAAAATTTGTTATCAAAAATAGTGCATGCACCTTGTGTGGCCTACCCTAGTACATGTTTTAAAAATAGTAATCTTAAGACATACCTATACCTTATCTCGGTAAATATTTCAAAAATAAATTGAAATTCTTTCAATGTCACCCTGGTTTACGGTAGTTTGACTTAAATAGAATACGAAATTTTAGATAAATTTCGTTTTAAACCTTTTTTAAAGAAGATTTAAAATATGCTTTCTTCAAAAACGATTTCGCTTTTCATGAAATTATCGTTTTAAAGTCAGTTTTTAAAATTTATATGTCTGGAATTTAAATCTTTTTTTTTTTTAACCATTTTTATCGTATTCAACCGTTCACCCCATCACCCCCTTCAAACCCTGGGGTCGTGCAAAACTTTGGAAGCCCCGGCTCGATTGCCTCTTATCGCTTTAATGTGGCCAGTTTAAGGCGACATACATGCGACATTCGAGTGACGGGCAGGGTCCACCGGCACTGGCATGCACCTTCCCATGGTATCGCAATCAGGTTCTATAAAATCGGTTGGCGTTTTCAAGTTTCGTTTTTTTTGAGTGATCCTTTTTTCTCTGAACAACTTCTGAACCGCCGGGGACTTGGCGAGACTTGGCACGCAAAACGACAGGTTCATTTATCATTATGGCTTAATTGATTGCTCCAAATGATATACGATTATGGGGTTCGCATTTGGGTGGAGTGGACTGGACCAGTTTTAATTTTGCTTTTATTATCGCCTATTTTTTCGCTCGTTACAATTGATGGACGATATCCCGGGTGGACAAGTGGTCGAATTAAAACGGATATCGTCGCCATCGTGTCTTGGGATCGCATGTGCATTTTAAGTTGAATCGAGTGAGGATCATGAATTGAGATATATTTTTGAGATATCCCTAATAAAATCGGTATGCCTAACCTATACCACAAATAGTTTTCACTATATGGGAAATTAGTTGTTAGGCACACTGATTTATTAGGGATATTTATAAACAATGAAACTTAATGCAAAGTGTCAACATAGCATGGTCAAGGCAACATACGACAGATAAATAAATTTCAAATAAGACTCAAGGTGAATGTAATAAATTAACCCTTACAATTGCTCTCAAGTGATAAAGTTTAAATTTTTGAACAGGCTTCTGTAATTTTTCGCCTTAATTTATAACACAATACAATAAAATTAAATGTGTTTATCTAAGTCAATGATGATAAAAGGCGTTATCCATAACGTACGTCAAAAATCAACTGAACTCCTCCAACTTAATTGTAAAATGAATCGCACATAATTTAAACCCGCTGAAAAACATCCGCGATTTCTTCGGAAAACCCCAAAACCACCCTAGTACGTGACCAAACCCCGCAATGAACCACAGCCATTGAAATCCGCGACATGTCCCGTTCTTCGTGAAACCCAAGTCCCATTGTCCACCTCTAGAGTGAAGTAGATTAAGGTGTCCTCGTGTCAACCGGCAGCAGCAGCACTTTGACTCCGCCATCGTGCATCGTGGGAAGTTTCGTTTCTTTGACGCGCAGGCAGCACTGATTCATCTTCGACGGCGGGGTCCATCAATCATCCCGCGCGCTGCCGGGCCACCGTCCAACGAAGACGACGAAGAAGTGTCCACGCGGACGAAGCGCGTGCTCGGAATCCCTCAGCACTGAAAACTGGTTTGTGCCAAGTTTAAGCTTCAAGTTGGTTCAGGTAGAGACATCTGGCGGGAAATGGATGAACTACGGTTTGTGTCTAGGCTACGATAAAGTTCTCTCTTTTTGCTCTCTCGCTCTCCGAAATTGAAAAGTGTTGCTAGATTATTTAGATTTATTGATGTTTTTCTCGTGATTCAATCAAACTGGCAACACGGACTAATTTATTTCAGCGCATGCGCCCACCTGGAATTCAAATTTCGCGCCATGGTTACCTTGGACCGATTGCCAGACATAACCTCAATCAACCGAAAAATGTTTGCAAACATTCCTCGGGGCCAGACGTAAACAAACAGAAATGCCGTCAATCAAATCAGCTGTGTCTCACCTTGGATCCTAGCAACCTACGCGGTCGACTATCGATCAAACGAGGTCGTGTGAAAAATCAGGAAAAACTGGGAAAATTCCACCACTTTTACGCCGTACTCGTTCCGGATCGGTTCTGCAGTGCACAGAAGAAGAAGAAATGTCCACCGCCGTAGCACGCCGAGGCGGCGCCAAAGTCGTCCGCGGAGGAAAAGGTAAGCAAGGTGCCGCCGCTCCGCGCAAAGGGTCCGTCTTCGGGGGTGGTCCGGCCGGCAAGGACAAGCTTTTTGCCGCGGCCAAACCGGACAACAGCGAGGAGTCCGACTCGACGGATGCCGTCTCGTCCTCGGACGAGGAGGAACGCTGGAAGGAATCCAAGCACACGAACGACGTACCCTCGGAGTACTGGCACATCCAGAAGCTGGTCAAGTACATGAAGGCCGGCAACCAAACCGCCACGATTGTGGCCCTGTGCTGCCTCAAGGATCACGACCTCACCACGCAGATGAACCAACGGGCGATTCAAGACTGCGGCGGGCTGGAAGTGCTCGTCAATCTACTCGAAAGCAACGATCTTAAGTGTCGACTGGGGGCACTGACGGTCCTGTCGGAAGTTTCGTCGAATTTGGACATCCGCCGGTCGATAGTTGACCTAGGAGGTATTCCGCTGTTGGTGCAGATACTGTCGGAACCCGGGCGCGATCTCAAAATCATGGCCGCCGAAACGCTCGGCAACGTGGCCAAGGTGCGGCTCGCCCGGAAGCTGGTCCGCAAGTGCGACGGAGTGCCGCGATTGGTGGATTTGCTGGACGTTCCCATAAGGTGAATTAGAAACGGCAAAAAGCAAAAAGACAAAAAAGACAATAAAAGACAATAAAAGACAATGAAAGACCATAAAAGACAATAAAAAACATTAAAAGACCAAAATGATCAAAATGACCGAAATAACCAAAATGATCAAAATGACCAAAATGAAAAAAATACCAAAATTATCAGAATAACCAAAATGGCCAAAATGACCAAAATGACTAAAATGATCAAAATGACCAAAATGACCAAAATTACCAAAATGACCTAAATGACCAAAATGAAAGAAATACCAAAATTATCAGAATAACCAAAATGGCCAAAATGACCAAAATGACCAAAATGACCAAAATGACCAAAATGACCAAAATGACCAAAATGACCAAAATGACCAAAATGACCAAAATGACCAAAATGACCAAAATGACCAAAATGACCAAAATGACCAAAATGACCAAAATGACCAAAATGACCAAAATGACCAAATTAACCAAACTGACCAAACTGACCAAACTGACCAAAATGACCAAAATGACCAAAATGATGAAAATGACCAAAATGACCAAAATGAACAAAATGACCAAAATGACCAAAATGACCAAAATGACCAAAATGACCAAAGTGACCAAAATGGCCAAAATGACCAAAATGACCAAAATGACCAAAATGACCAAATGACCAAAATGATAAAATGACCAAAATGACCAAAATGACCAAAATGATAAAATGACCAAATGACCAAAATGACCAAATGACCAAATGACCAAAATGACCAAAATGACCAAAATGACCAAAATGACCAAATGACCAAAATGACCAAAATGACCAAAATGACCAAATTAACCAAACTGACCAAACTGACCAAACTGACCAAAATGACCAAAATGACCAAAATGATGAAAATGACCAAAATGACCAAAATGAACAAAATGACCAAAATGACCAAAATGACCAAAATGACCAAAATGACCAAAGTGACCAAAATGGCCAAAATGACCAAAATGACCAAAATGACCAAAATGACCAAAATGACCAAAATGACCAAAATGACCAAAATGACCAAAATGACCAAAATGACCAAAATGACCAAAATGACCTAAATGACCAAATGATAAAATGACCAAAATGACCAAAATGACCAAAATGATAAAATGACCAAAATGACCAAAATGACCAAAGTGACCAAAATGACCAAAATGACCAAAATGACCAAAATGACCAAAATGACCAAAATGACCAAAATGACCAAAATGACCGAAATGACCAAATTGACCAAACTGACCAAACTGACCAAAATGACCAAAATGACCAAAATGACCAGAATGACCATGACCAAAGTGAAAGTGATAAAATGGCCAAAATGACCAAAATGACCAAAATGACCAAAATGACCAAAATGACCAAAATGACCAAAATGACCAAAATGACCGAAATGACCGAAATGATCAAAATGATCAAAATGACCAAAATGACCAAAATGACCAGAATGACCAAAATGACCAAAATGACCAAAATGACCAAAATGACCAAAGTGACCAAAGTGACCAAAATGACCAAAATGACCAAAATGACCAAAATGACCAAAATGACCAAAATGACCAAAATGACCAAAATGACCAAAATGACCAAAATGACCAAAATGACCAAAATGACCGAAATGACCGAAATGACCAAAATGACCAAAATGACCAAAATGACCAAAATGACCAAAATGACCAAAATGACCAAAATGACCAAAATGACCAAAATGACCAAAATGACCAAAATGACCAAAATGACCAAAATGACCAAAATGACCAAAATGACCAAAATGGCCAAAATGACCAAAATGACTTAAATGATCTAAATTACCAAAATGACCAAAATGACCAAAATGACCAAAATGACCAAAATGACCAAAATGACCAAAATCACCAAAATGACCAAAATGACCAAAATGACCAAAATGACCAAAATGACCAAAATGACCAAAATGATAAAATGACCAAATGACCAAAATGACCAAATGATAAAATGACCAAAATGACCAAAATGACCAAAATGACCAAAATGACCAAATGATAAATGATAAAATGACCAAAATGACCAAATGACCAAAATGACCAAATGACCAAATGACCAAAATGACCAAAATGACCAAAATGACCAAAATGACCAAAATGACCAAAATGACCAAAATGACCAAAATGACCAAAATGACCAAAATGACCAAAATGACCAAAATGACCAAAATGACCAAAATGACCAAAATGACCAAAATGACCAAAATGGCCAAAATGGCCAAAATGACCAAAATGACCAAAATGACCGAAATGACCAAAATGACCAAAATGACCAAAATGACCAAAATGACCAAAATTACCAAAATGACCAAAATTACCAAAATGACCAAAATTACCAAAATGACCAAAATGACCAAAATGACCAAAATGACCAAAATGACCGAAATGACCAAATTGACCAAACTGACCAAAATGACCAAAATGGCCAAAATGACCAAAATGACCAAAATGACCAAAATGACCAAAATGACCAAAATGACCAAAATGACCAAAATGACCAAAATGACCAAAATGACCAAAATGACCAAAATTACCAAAATGACCAAAATGACCTAAATGACCAAAATGACCAAAATGACCAAAATGACCAAAATGACCAAAATGACCAAAATGACCAAAATGAACAAAATGACCAAAATGAACAAAATGACCAAAATGACCAAAATGACCAAAATGACCTAAGTGACCAAAATGGCCAAAATGACCAAAATGACCAAAATGACCAAAATGACCAAAATGACCAAAATGACCAAAATGACCAAAATGACCAAAATGACCAAAATGACCAAAATGACCAAAATGACCGAAATGACCAAAATGACCAAAATGACCAAAATGACCTAAATGACCAAAATGACCAAAATGACCAAAATGACCAAAATGACCAAAGTGACCAAAGTGACCAAAATGACCAAAATGACCAAAATGACCAAAATGACCAAAATGACCAAAATGACCAAAATGACCAAAATGACCAAAATGACCAAAATGACCAAAATGACCAAAATGACCGAAATGACCGAAATGACCGAAATGACCAAAATGACCAAAATGACCAAAATGACCAAAATGACCAAAATGACCAAAATGACCAAAATGACCAAATGATAAATGACCAAATGACCAAATGACCAAAATGACCAAAATGACCAAAATGACCAAAATGACCAAAATGACCAAAATGACCAAATTGACCAAAATGACCAAAATGACCAAAATGACCAAATGACCAAATGATCAGTGACCAAAATGGCCAAAATGACCAAATGACCAAATGACCAAAATGACCAAAATGACCAAAATGACCAAAATGACCAAAATGACCAAAATGACCAAAATGACCAAAATGACCAAAATGACCAAAATGACCAAAATGACCAAAATGACCAAAATGACCAAAATGGCCAAAATGGCCAAAATGACCAAAATGACCAAAATGACCAAAATGACCAAAATTACCAAAATGACCAAAATGACCAAAATGACCAAAATTACCAAAATGACCAAAATGACCAAAATGACCAAAATGACCAAAATGACCGAAATGACCAAAATGACCAAACTGACCAAAATGACCAAAATGACCAAATGACCAAAATGACCAAATGACCAAATGACCAAATGACCAAAATGGCCAAAATGATAAAAATGACCAAATGACCAAAATGACCAAAATGACCAAAATGATAAAATGACCGAAATGACCAAAATGACCAAAATGACCAAAATGACCAAAATGACCAAAATGACCAAAATGACCAAAATGACCAAAATGACCAAAATGACCAAAATGACCAAAATGACCAAAATGACCAAAATGACCAAAATGACCAAAATGACCAAAATGACCAAATGAATGACCTAAATGACCAAATGACCAAAATGACCAAAATGACCAAAATGACCAAAATGACCAAAATGACCAAAATGACCAAAATGACCAAAATGACCAAAATGAACAAAATGACCAAAATGAACAAAATGACCAAAATGACCAAAATGACCAAAATGACCTAAGTGACCAAAATGACCAAAATGACCAAAATGACCAAAATGACCAAAATGACC
Source organism: Culex quinquefasciatus (assembly GCF_015732765.1). Classification (NCBI taxonomy): domain Eukaryota; kingdom Metazoa; phylum Arthropoda; class Insecta; order Diptera; family Culicidae; genus Culex; species Culex quinquefasciatus. The sequence continues at coordinate 208,859,821 of NC_051862.1, read as the reverse complement.
AAAATGGCCAAAATGACCAAAATGACCAAAATGACCAAAATGACCAAATGACCAAAATGACCAAATGACCAAATGACCAAAATGACCAAAATGACCAAAATGACCAAAATGACCAAAATGACCAAAATGACCAAAATGACCAAAATGACCAAAATGACCAAAATGACCAAAATGACCAAAATGACCAAAATGACCAAAATGACCAAAATGACCAAAATGACCAAAATGACCAAAATGACCAAAATGACCGAAATGACCAAAATGACCAAAATGACCAAAATGACCAAAATGACCGAAATGACCGAAATGACCGAAATGACCGAAATGACCAAAATGATCAAAATGACCAAAATGACCAAAATGACCAAAATGACCAAAATGACCAAAATGACCAAAATGACCAAAATGACCAAATGACCAAAATGACCAAAATGACCAAAATGACCAAATGACCAAAATGACCAAAATTACCAAAATTACCAAAATGACCAAAATGACCAAAATGACCAAAATGACCAAAATGACCAAAATGACCAAAATGACCAAAATGACCAAAATGACCAAAATGACCAAAATGACCAAAATGACCGAAATGACCGAAATGACCGAAATGACCAAAATGACCAAAATGACCAAAATGACCAAAATGACCGAAATGACCAAAGTGACCAAAATGACCAAAATGACCAAAATGACCAAAATGACCAAAATGACCAAAATGACCAAAATGACCAAAATGACCAAAATGACCAAAATGACCGAAATGACCAAAATGACCAAATTGACCAAAATGACCAAAATGACCAAAATGACCAAAATGACCAAAATGACCAAAATGACCAAAATGACCAAAATGACCAAAATGACCAAAATGACCAAAATGACCAAAATGACCAAAATGACCAAAATGACCAAAATGACCAAAATGACCAAAATGACCGAAATGACCGAAATGACCAAAATGACCAAAATGACCAAAATGACCAAAATGACCAAAATGACCAAAATGACCAAAATGGCCAAAATGACTCAAAAACATCAATCAATAATGATACATTTTCGTCAACTCTCCTTTTCCCGGCAGTGTACTCCGTTCCCAGCGCGACCAGCTGAGCGAGGACGAGCGCGAAATGCTGGACATGGCCCGGGCCGGTGCCCGCGCCCTCTGGTCGCTTTCGGAGTCGCGCCACAACAAGGAGCTCATGTGCAAGGGCGGCATCGTCCCGCTGATGGGCCGTCTGCTGAAGAGCGTCCACATTGACATTGTGGTTCCGACTATGGGTACCATACAGCAGTGCGCCTCGCAAGCCAACTACCAGCTGGCCATCACGACGGAGGGCATGATCTACGACATCGTGTCGCACCTGACGTCGGACAACCTGGACCTGAAGCGGCAGTGCAGCTCGGCGATCTTCAAGTGTGCCAGCGATAAGGTAATGTGGTAAGCTCAACGTCCTGTCGGTTGTAACGGGGTTGCTTTTTGTAGACCGCTAGCGATATGGTGCGAGATTCGGGGGGTTTGGAACCACTGGTAGGTATTGCAAAGGACAAGACGGTTCGAGACAACAAGCCCCTGCTGGCGGCCGCAACCGGAGCGCTCTGGAAGTGTGCGGCCAGCGAGGCGAACGTTAAAAAGCTGGACCAACTAAAAACCGTTCAGGTGTTGGTCCAGTTGCTCAACGACGAAAGCGAAGATGTCCTCACGAACGCCGTCGGCTGCATTTCCGAGTGTGTCAAGTACCAGAACAACCGCGAAATTCTGCGCCAATTTAACGGCATTCCGTTGCTGGTGAATTTGCTCAACATGACGCACGCCCCCCTGCTGGAGAACATCGCCAAAACGTTGAAAGAGTGTGCCTCCGATCCGGAAAGCATGACCATTATGGAAGAACTGGACGCGATCCGCCTAATTTGGTCCCTGCTTAAGAACTCTAACCCAAAAGTACAAGCTCACGCCGCGTGGGCACTCTGTCCTTGTATCGAAAACGCTAAGGTTTGTCCCGTCACCATCCCAAACCCAGAACTAACCCACACCTTTTCCAGGATTCCGGCGAACTCGTCCGCAGCTTCGTCGGAGCTCTCGAGCTCGTCGTCGGCCTGCTCAGCTCCCGGGACAACTTTGTTCTCTCGGCCGTCTGTGCTGCGATCGCCACCATCGCCAAAGATCGGGAAAACCTCTCTGTCCTGTCGGACCACAAGGTCATCCAAATGTTGGCCCACCTGGTGTACACCACCGACGATCTGCTGCGCGAGAACCTGGCGGCGGCCATCGCGAGCTGTGCACCGTACGCGAACAACACCCAAGAACTGGGCAGACTGCGCACCGTTACGCCCATCGTCGGGTACATGGTCAGCAACAACCCGCGCGTCCACCGGACCACGGCCATGGCGCTGCAGAAGCTGTCGGAAGATCCGCAAAACTGCATTACGATGCACCAGGTAAATGTTACGCGCGTTACGTGGGTGGTGTTGTGGAATTAGGTTACGTGTCTTTTGTTGCAGAGTGGCGTGGTTCCGTTTTTGCTGGAGACGGTTGGTTCGAAGGATCGCGAACTGCAGGAAGCTTCGGCTGGGTGTTTGCAGAACATTCGCAAGTTGGCGCTGCGAGCGGAAGAGTTGGAGTTTCGGGGCGAATGATGCTTTCGATTGGTTGGTTATTGTATCTTGTATTGACGTTATGTATGGCACTTATTTTGCAATTAAATTTGTCACGGTTTGAACACATTTATTTTAATAAATTAATTCACAAACAATAATTTGTGTACTTATTCTCAAAAAGGTCATCTAGAAAAAGGCGAATGATATTATGATTAAACGAATCCAAATTGTACTTAACTAAGAAATAAATATTTCAATATTGAGAGGCTCGGAAAGTTCGTTCATGCACATTTATCTTTTAAATATTTTTTCTGTATTTTGACTATAAATTTTTAATCTTCAATACGTGTTTTTCCATTGTGTTAGTTTTCAATAATCAATTTGAAACCTCAATCTTTTAAGTTCAAACTTGTTGTTATAAAATTAAATTCGATTTGGTTTCATTGGTAAATTATCAAGTTACAATAAATAAAATTTATATACAGAAAATAGTTCTGGTTTTTTTTTTCGATGTGAGATAAACTTATTCATGAGGAAGGAATTATTTCATTTTATTAAATAAAACTTTTCAAAACTTGCTAAGGAAAAGAAATAGAGATCGTACATAACCCACGTGGCCTTAATCGAAAAATGGGAATTTTCAATCTATGGTTTTCTCCAAATAATTAGAATTAGGTTTGATTTCAAATAAAAAGAAATTAACATAAAGTACTTTTACTTCGAATAAAGCCACCCAAGATTTTGCAACATGATAAATTTGACTATGTCCAGTTTTTTTTTGTTTTGTTAGAGTCACATTTATACTATGGGGAAGTATGGCAAGACAGATTCAAATTACTAATCTTAATTTTCTGCCTAAACAAAAATACTGAGATATAAATTTCAATTTTTAATATATTTTTTTTAAAATATAAAGGTGTTACATAATATTTTGAATAAAAAGGTGTTACATAAAGCTTTTAATTTTTTAACAGTTATAAATTCGTTATTTTTTCATTCATTTCAGAATGTGGTCCCAAAAATTAAGTGATTAAGTTATATTTTTTTAAGTTTGCAATCGATTGTGAATGTTTTTTTTTTATTTTTTTTAAAGGCTTTTGTGTGTATCAATAGGTAAATTTCAGTTTTCAATAAGTATCCACTTATCTTGTTTTTTTTAAAGAGTAATTGTTCAAATGAATGAAGTTTAATTTTTACATTGAAGTAAGATTTCACGGAAGATACAAAATTAAAATTTAACGGATATCACGCGAACTACTAATTCAAGCCCAAAATATTCAATATTACGCTCTTTTAAAGTATTAGTCTTGATTTGAAAATTGGACCAGAAATTGAGGGTTATGTTCGGGCGAGCCTAAGAATCTACAGTAGTGTATCCCAAAAAAGCCGATGTGGCGGAAACAATGTATTCATACAACGAAAAATTCCCAAATATTGGTTTGAACTCGCGATTTGCGTTTTACTGAAAAACTGACTGTTTTCATAGAAAAAACTCATATTTTGTTCTAAAACATTGAAAAATTTGTTCAAATTGCCCTGTCTTTCATATCAAATCAATGTTAGGGGTCACACCAGTAATGTTTTGTATTCAAATTGATAATTTAATTTTAAAGTAAAAAATATGATATTTTGTCTAAGTTCTTTCTCTAAGAAGCAATTAAAAATAAATTTGCCACAAAAGCTAATCTTGTAGGAAACTTTTTCTGATCAATTTTGCATTATGAATTAGTAGTATATGCAACAAGTTGCACAAATTAGTTTTTTTAAGCACTAGTCGTACATTTATCCAACGAGGTGCACCGAGTTGGATAAATACGACGTGTGCTGGAAAAATCAAGTTTTGCCACGAGTTCCATACAACATTTTTTGCAATTCCGAAATATTCCGTGAGAGGGAAATTATAAGTCAAATTTTCATGTATTTTGTCAATTCATCGCTCAAAATTTTTTTGAGCATTATTACTTTTTGAAACAAGTGCTGAAAAGTTCATTAAATTTAAAAAGTGTTACTATCCCATGCTGCTATTTTTAGAACAGAAAAGTAAGCTTTTTCGTCGTTCGAGATGACAGGAAAAGTAAGTAGTTTCACGACGGAATTGCAAAATAGTAGTTCATGCAACAAGTTGCAAAAAGGGGATTTTTTCAGCACGAGTCGTACATTTATCCAACGAGGTTCACCGATTTGGAAAAATACGAAGAGTACTGAAAAAAAAACAAGTTTTGCAATGAGTTTCATAAAACATTTTTTGCAATTCCATTAAACACTCATTGAGTGAAATTTTAAGTTAAATTTTCATGTATTTTGTGAATAAATCGTTTAAATCAAAAAATTGTTGAAAAGTGTTACTTTTCGAAACAAGTGTTAAAAAGTTCAACTTTTCATCACCCATTTCAGTGCTGAAAAGTAGAACTTTTCAGTATATATTTTGAAAAGTGTTGCTATTCGATTCTGTTATTTTTGAAACAGAAAAGTAGGCTTTTTCGTCGTTCGAGAATGACAGGAAAAGTATATAGTTTCAAGACGGATTTGCATAAAAAATAGTTTTTGTCAGTTCAGTGCCAAGATGCAGTATTATCGGGGGCGTCAATAATTAGAGTTTACGCGCGGTCATATGACCGTAGAAGAATGGCCGCATGACAGCCCCAAAACAAGTATTCAGCTGTTGTCAAGGGTTGCCTTGAGTTTTCAACTGACTTTTTGGAAAATATTGAAAACAAACCAAGTTGGCCAGAGAAATTGGTCGTGTGGTGTTCGTTGGATCGATCGAAGTGTGAATGGGCGCGCGCGAACCCGCGAGAAGTAGATCGGAAAAGCATTGAAATAGAGATTCGCGTCGTTGAATTATATATTATATTTTCAGTTCGTTTTGAAAGCCCATCCCATAGCATCGTTGCTCGGATGGCACGCCGGCGGTAAGAAGTTAAACATAATACGTGGTTGAGGAATTGGTAAGTCCTTCTCAAAGCGTCGCAACTCGGAAGGCAGCGATAATGTTTCACTTTTTGGTCATATCATCTTACAAAAATGAATCCTGATCTATCCTAAATTGTACATCACCGAATAATACGTTAATTCAAAATTCATTTCGTTTTGAAAGTCCTTCCCAAAGCATCGTTGCTTGGATGGCACGCCGGCGGTAAGAAGTAAAAAATACGCGATTGATAAGACCTTCTCATAGCGTCGTAGCTCGGAAGGCAACGATTGTTTCACTTTCTGGTCATATCATCTACCAAGATGAATCCTGACCTTTCCTTTCCTTCCCCTACTAACACAATTCCCCCACTTCCCGTGATGAAACTCTGTGTCTGATGAGTCTGCAACTTAAACTATCAGACTAACATTCCTACCTTTGTTGAACTGCATCTCCTGCAGCTCCCACTATTCATCTGTCGGTTCATTGTGTAACTTCAGCTGATCCGTCAATAACGGAGTAGCAGCTCATTGGCAGTCAACCATGCTCATGCTCATGCTCAATATTGAAAACAAACCAAGTTGACAGCAAAATCAACGTGGAATTTCAGTTCAATCAGTAAGTTTTTTCTAAATTTTTTCTTACTTTTGGTAATCTCTTAGTCATAAGCAATAATCGTACCAAAATGGTTTGAGATTTAACACACAGTTGAAAGGAACTCCAAAACTCTGTTATGTACTACGAATGAACTAATTGTAACATGATTATTCACTAATAAAACCGAATTGAATTGAATTGAATTTCAGTTCAACTTGCTGATTTTTACAACGCGGTAGTTCGGTGGCTTTAACCTCCTGTCAGTCGAAGCGAGGGAGAGTCGTGATTTTATCTCGCAATAAACAATTATTTTAGCAAAATGAAAACGGCGAATTTTCAATATTCTTTATGAAAATTTAATTTTGTCTTTAACATTACTGTTTCAGCAACTTCCAGCATGTTTATGTTTCTAAACCTTTTCCATTGTTTTATAACAGCAATTGATATGCAAAATCAATAATTTTCGTTGATTTGACTATGTGACGTATGCGCCATTTAGAAGAAAAGTATTTTAAATTAATTCAGTTTAGTACATAAATTATCACATTTCGCCAATTTTTTATGATCATCGTTTTGTTTTTATCTAAATAACATTTTTTCATAAAAAACCAAGACTGCATCTTTGCTTTAAATTGACAAAAATGATGTGATGTGAAATACGGAGCAATTTGAACATATTTTTCAATGTTTTAGAACAAAATATGTTTTTTTTTGTGAAAACTGGCAATTTTTCAGAAAATTGCAAATCGCGAGTTCTGAACGATTTTTTGGGAAATATTCGTTGATACTTGTGAATTTAACTGGCAGCTTTGAAATAAAACGATGAACTTTGCTGCTGGCCTATACACTAATCGAATTTCTTGTATCATAGTTGAAATACAATATAATTGAATTGATAAGTGAATTATTTACAGAAATTTAATTATTTCATTTTTGTGATTTATATCGTTATAGACAATTAAAATTCAAAGTTTTTTTGTTTATTACTTGAAATGTTCACTTGCACACATTTGAATGTATAATCTATGATAGATTTATTCTTATAATTATTATTAATCAGTACTGGCATATTTAAATCCGTTTAAACCAATATTTTTCTTTAAACACTCATCTCTGCTGTTGTATTCTAAATTAATTTTAATCTAACATATTCATGCTTTGCAGCATTTGCTCCAAGTCTCTGCTCATATTTTCCAATTCGGAAATATTCGTCATAAACGTCGGATCAAGGACTCCCCCACTGAAAGTCCCGTCAACATTTCCAACATTCCCACCAGAAAGAAACATATCCTGACTAAACCCAGGCAAAATTGGCACCCCTCCAACATTCAAGTCTTCGTTCGTCAACCGATTGTACACCGATATCACTTGGTTCAGATAAGCAACAATTTTATGACTTTCCGATAAGGTAGCAGCAGTGAGTATCGTAAATCCCATAAGGTAGTCGTTCAATTGGAGAATTGTCTTCAACTTGGCCAACGATTTCGGACTCAGGTTATCGTCAATCGGTCCACCTACGAGGAATTCCAAAACCATCCGAAAAGTGTCCACATTGTCCTTCACGAGTCCAATGTGAAGAGCGGACATGTTGGCTGGCGCCACATTGTTGACGACGTCGATTCCGGAACGCTTACCGTGCTCCAAGAGCTCCTTTAACGAATCTCTGCATCCGTTGACGATAGCTTTGGCTACGACTGTAAAGCCTTCGATATCCCGAAGGGTGCAATCCGCCCCGGAATCGAGGAACAACTGGACCAGTTCGGTGTTGTTGAGACCTGCTGCGGCGAATAGTGCCGTTTCCCAGGTGTCTGACCGTTGGATGTTGACCACGGTGGATGGGTTTTGAGATAGGAGGGTTTTCACGATTGGGACGCTTCGGACCATGACGGCGTTGTACAGCGGGAAGCTGCCGTCGCGAGCTTGGGTGGTCTGGTCGGCGCCGTGGTCGAGGAGGAAGCGGACCGCTTCCAGCTTGCACATGGAGGCCGCTTGCGAGAGGAGGGTTGTTCCGTCGATGGTTTGGAGTTGGAGCAGGTTTGGGTTGGAGAGGACGGTGTGGTTGAAGATTTGATGGAGGACTGGCCAGGGCATGGTTTGCTGGAGCAGGGTGAAGAGGAAGGAGTTTTTTTGGTGATCCAGGATGGAGGGGTCGACTCCTCGGGAGGTTAAGTGTTCGAATGTGTCGAAGGTGATTGAGGAGGGGAGATGGTGCAGGATTGTCTGACCTGTGCTGTTTTGAGCATTTAGGAGGGATTTCAAGATTGAAGAATCTTTCGGTTGGATCTTGATGAAACAGAGTTGGGAGTCGATTTGTAGTATACGGTAGGGTTGCCCTAAGATTGTCACCTTACAATCCATTCCAAATAGCAAGAATCGTTCTTCAAGATGTCTAGATAGATCTGTCCTAACTTGAGGTAGGGAATACTTGGAATACTTCAAACAAATTGGTTTAACTGACTGTTCTTCAAGTGAACTCGTCAAGCGAGCTGTTCCAAAGATCATACATTCTATTTTCACAGAATTTTCTTGATATTGCAATGCGAATTTTCGAGTTTTAGGCATTTGAAGTATCTTGCTCTGAATCATTGCGTATTGCTGTACAAAATCTTTCTTATTATTTTCGTTGAATTCCAAGGGTTCAAAAGTACTAAGTGAATCTAATCTGGCAAGAATCCTGCGAAAGAGATCATGATCAATCCTCAAACACATGGCGAGTTCTCCAGTGTCCAAGAAACCTGTACTATCGAAATATTTCCGAATCTTCAATTCCTGAAGCATCTTCAACCACTCACCTAAACCGCAATCGAATCCTTCTGGAATCTCAACGTTGAATATCTCACTCTCAATGAAGGCCATCATCCGCGTGTCCACGGTGTTAGCTGATGCCACGGACAATACCCGGCGATCTTGGCAGATATCAAGTCCTGCATCCAGAAGCGCCTTCATCATACGAATCGATCCTTTCGCAGCTGCCAGGGTCAAAATCCCAGATGTTTTCTCGGGAACTCTTTTCAAAAAGTGTCTCAGAATCTTCAAACAGTTGTACCCAACAGCCAGCTCCGCTGGCGATCTCTCTTTAGAGCCATTCTTCCACCATGGATTCGCTCCTCGTTCGAGCAGAAGCAGAGCCGTTTCCCACCGGTGGAACTCGCTGGCCGCTTTGAGTGCCTTGTCGATTGCGGTGAGCAACGTTGGGAACCGCTCCAGAAGCAGCCGGATCATGAGAGATCGTCCAAACTTGCTGCATACTAGCAGGGTATTCTCGAGTTCTTGATTGGGGGTGAAGTTACGGGTTTGTAGCAGGTGATTGAAGGCTGGAAAGTTATCAGATATTGCTGCTGCTGTTAGGTGAGCTGGATCTGCTTCAGTTTTTTGCATCAATTTCTCCAGATAGTGTTGGGAGATTCTTCGTGCGATGATGGCGTGCTGTTGGGCATAATCTCTGACCTTTGGAAATTGTTCTAGAATGAAATCAACCAGCTTTTCAGAACCAACTGCAAGTAGCACGTATAGCAATTCTGGTCCCCAACTTATAAGAATGTCAAATATTGTAGAAATATCTTCGGATTCTTCCAAGAACTTGAGCAAACCACCCAAAAACAGTTTGGTATTGAACATGAATTCAAAGTTCTTCAACAATTTAGCCCATGTAGGCTCTGCGTAACTTAGAGCCTTCTGGAATTGTCCATTGCTCATTGCTGGCTCAATCTTCACGTTTGGAGATGATAGCTCATTCCACTTGCCTGGAGCTTCCGGACTCAGCATGGTCACTAACGACCGAAATCGAGCATTTTGGTGGGAGAATTGTTCATAGTGTTCATGAAGTAGCAACTCTGAAAGATTGCAAATTCTTAGTCCACTGTAAAGGCCAGGGGATGTCCAGTGAGTTCCAGCTAGCAAAGCACCTTGATTCAAACTAGATTTGATGCCAACAAGATCAAAGTTCAGTACAGATTGCTTCAAATTTTCTTGAGATTTGATCCACGACAAACCTTCTTTTTTGACATTCAGCAACTTTGGCAAATCCTTCTTTTTTGGTGCTCCGAAGATCTTCCAATCTTTTGTAGTCATCACCAGAGCATTCACGAGCACTTTAGTCCGCGAACTATTCGTCAACAGATCGTACGATATGCTGTCATGAGCTAGGTAGTTTCTAAAGTTACGCCCACAAATCATCTGAATGTCTTGCTTGATGGTGTGGTAGTTGTCCTGAAACTGCTTAGTTGTGATTAGAATCTCGCACAACTCCAGCATCCAGTACTCGATCGCAAGAATGACTTCCGTTGGAAGATCACTCAAATTGACGATCATGTTTTCAATAGTTTCGCAGTTGTGCATTTCAAGAACTCTCAAGATTGACTTTTTAATACCTTTGAAGATCTCTTCGAGATCTGCCACGTCCTTTTCGCGCAAATCCTTCACCTTAGCCTCAAAATTGTGAATATTTCTCTGCTTAAACACTTGCCCAATGGCTTGCACCTTGGCATCAATCGCAAAAATGTCCCCAAAGTACCCTTTTCCCCTCGTTCCCTGCAATTTCCGGTACAACTGCGACTCCAACTGATCCTTGTCACAGTCGGAAATCTCACCTCCCTCAAACAAGTAATCACAAATCCGCCCCACCTCATTCCGGCAGTAATGATCCTGGGCGATCTTCTGGTTGATCTCAAAGTCAATTTGAACCTTCGCCAACGAGGATGACTCCCGCTCGGGAAGTTTTACTTGCGCCGGGAGCAGATCCAAATCGGACATCAGGATTTCCCACTCGTTGTGGATCAGCGGTAAGTATCCGTAGGTGGAGTGGTTGAGGTTCATTTGGAGCAGCCGGTGGAAGGTTTGGATTAAGGGTGCTGAAAATGCTGCAAGTTGCAGTTCGTGGTATTTGTAGAAGAACTTGGAGATGGGCATGGTTTTGAGGTGAGTTATGACTGGAGTTCGTCGTTGGTGATTTATTTTGAGACGTTCGAGAGCTTCTTGAGATATTTGGGTAAGTTCTTCAAGTGGAATTGCATTCAGCAAGGATTCGACATCTTTGTGATACTTTTTAACTCCATTCAACAGTTTTTCCTGAAGGGGAAGAAGCTGGTTTTGCTCGCCAACAAATCTAATTAAGCTTTGAGCACTCCCAAGTGACTTACATGATCTCAACGATCCAAAAAGACATCGTGAAAACTCAAAAGTTGTGCAAATTAGCAAAATGCTCATGGTAACTTTGATAACCTCAAGATATCCAACCGACACTTGGTAGTACACAAACTGATCCTCAGTTGAGAAATATTTCTTCACCAGAGGAAAATCGTGGCAAGTGACATCCCTTGTCTGTTTGTTGTGCTTCACGTAAGCGGAGAGCTGTCGAGTTAGAATGTTGTTCAGCTTTGCTGGCAGATTCATCGAATTGGCAGTATTTTTAATGGATTCACCAAATATCTGGACGAATCGTTTCATTGAAGCGACCGTAACCTCTTTGGAGCAGTTTGTCGGGGTAAAGTTCTCCAAAATCGAGAAAACTTTGTTCAGGGAGTACATCTGTCGCACGCGATGGTACAATTTTGTTGTGAACTTAATCATTTTCTTAGATTTTCCTGATATTTTCCAGCTGATGTCAAAAGACTCATTGCCAAAAAATTCGTCAATCAGAGCATCGATTGAAAGATTGGAATTTTTCTTGGAAGTCAACTTGTTCCAGACATTTTCGCTTAATGTTGGCAAAGATGAATCTTTTGACCACGAAGCTTCAAGAAGTATTCTGTCACGATTTACAATTTCATTAAAAATTGTTTTCATAGCTGATGATACTCTCAAGAATTCTTTTACAAATTCTTTCAATTCAAGTGAAATCAATTTCACAATTTTCATAATAATTGATTTGTTTAAAACCATTCGATAAATCTCAAATTCATCGTCTTTCACTGACGAGAAGAATATTGCCAAGAGGAACATCACCTCCTTCAGGGGAAGCTTCTTCAAGTGAATCTTATCCTTGATGAAGTGCAGTTGGTTGTGAATCATTCTCAGTTTGTAAAGGACTTCATTGGCAATTGCAAGAAAATCATTGCAGCTTGTCATGCTTAGAAGTTCGTTTGACCACTTAACGATAAATTTCAACGAATCCAACCATTCTGTAGGACTTTTTGGAGTAACAGGATCACCACAGAAATGATTGAATCCGAACGTTGCAAGTTTGTGCTGAAGGAATGTTTGCAATTCTTCACCAATTATTACTCCTCGAATGTTCAACTCCAAATGGGCATTCGAAACATACATGAAAAAGTTAGACTCTTTAAACATTTTGGCATTTTGACAAAATTTGAACGTTTCAAGCGATCCATACTGCAAAATTTTGAACACTTTTTGCTCCTCAGACAAACTTTCAGGAAGCTCATATTTCAAAACTAATCCAGCAAGATCGGTCCTATCTTTAGACAGAGCACAGCTGATGAAACTCTGAACCGTTTCGGGATGCATTTTCCAGCAGGGCATTCCAGCATCAAGCAGAATTGAAGCCATTTCCCCACTTCTTCGAAGAAGCTTCCCATCGTAATCGACAACTTTGTGGAAAAGAGATGGATTCATCCATAAATCTTGGTGGTTGGGATCGTCAATTTTGGCAATTAGTGCCCGAGTAGATTCGACATCACACGATCCAATTGCCAATTGGAGTCGACTTTCGTTGGAAATTTCTTTCATTAGGGTGGTTAAATTGTGATTTTTGATAGAACTGTTCGTTGTTTTGCATTCTGCAAAGTAGCTCATTGAATCAACTTGAAGTTTTAGGAATCGTTGGACAGCTGAGTCGCTGTTGAAAATTTTCACATCACAGCTGTAAATATTAAATTTGAATGAATTTTGCAACTTTTGAATGATTCGTTCATGAATTGTATCGAATGAAAACTTGTCTTCGTTTAAACAAATGTTTTCACATAAATTTTCATCCTCAATAAATTCAAAATTGTTAACAACAGTTAATTTTGCAAACGCATAAATTTCACTATCATTGCAAAATATTTCGAAATTAAACTGTTTTTGAACTTTCAAATTTGAAGACTCTAAAATTTGCTGCATTTTTGAAACTACTTCTGAAAAGTCAGTGCCATCTTCAACATTCTCCGAATAAATTTTGAACTTTTCAATGAAAAATCGCTCATCTATCCTTTTGTAAAGCAAAATTCTTTGAAGAACAAAATTTTGAAATTCAACGTTTTGTGTAAAAATAAACTCCTGGTTATTTTGCACATTTTCTAAAAAGGAAACATATTTTGATGTTTCCAGTAAGTTATACCAATCGTCAAACTGACTCTTTCCATCAACTTTAATGTTCAACCGAATATTTTGAGCAATTTCCTCCAATATTCCTGAATGCCTCAATCCCAAAGCTACTGGAACAACCCAGCTATCGAAAATCACTTTGAATCCAACTCGCAAAAGATGACGCACCATTTTGACGGATCCAGATGATGCTGCCAGAGCAAGCAAATTCAACTTTTGATTGAATTCGATTTTTGGAGCACACTTCTTGACGAATTTGAAACATTGATAATGTACGGCAACTTGGAATGCAGTTTTGAGCTGAATTCCAAACACTACAAATTGACTTGAATTTGTTTGAAAGTGTGGATTTGCGCCGTGTTTTAGAAGAATTCTGGCCAATTTCCAACGTCCTTTCACGACTGCTGAAAACAGAGCTGAATTGAGGTTTAGTTGGGGAAATTTCAGTATCAAATGTTTACAAATTTGAATTCTGTTAAAACTGATTGATGTGATAAGAGCTTCACCAGCTATTGATTTGAGTTCATCACTTTCAATAAAATTGTTAATGGCTTCAATATTGTTGGATTTTATGGCTGCATTTACAAACTTTATGGAAGTTTGATCATCAAATTGTTTGAAATGTGCATAATCGATGTGTCTTTCTAATGCTCTTACAAGTATTTCTTCTTCCATGTTGATATTTAGATCAATCAACAATTTCAAAAGTTCAGCAGAGCCAGTTGAAATGGCTTTCAAAACTAAACTTTTGTCAGGTTTGAAATCAGGTCTCAACATTAATAAATATTTAAGACCAGCAATATTGATAAAAGTGACAAGTTTGTTCACTACAAATGATAATGTTTCACAATTCCAATTCTCAGGATCAATTTTAGTTGATTTAATCAAGTCGTTCCAAGAAAACATTCTCTCAGGAAATTTTTCCACTTCTTTTGGACACAAATCAATCGCTCCATTGAAATTTTCTAAATCCAAAGCAATTTGCAGTTGACATTCCTTTGAACGATATTTTTCTTCGGAATCACACCCCACTAAAGACATCATTTGAAAGTACGAGTCATTTGGTTGATTGCTAAATTTGTAAGCTAAAATTGTTCCCAAATCGTAATATTTGGATGGTTCTCCAATGCCAAGTTGAAACCAAAATTTACCATTCACCTTTGATCCCGTCCCAATATTTTCGTGAAATCTCTCAACATCCAAGTCCAGAGCAGCTTGAAGTAACTCTTTTTGCTGGCGATTCCAAACTATCGCTTCGAATCTGATATCTTTAAGGCATTCAGGAAGTCTTTTTTGAAGGAGTGAAACACTTTGAAAGCGGATCTCTGTCAGAACAAGGGCATTGATTAAATTATTTAGCTTTTCATTGTTCAAAACTGTTAAAAAGTTTGGGTTTACATCTTTCAAAAAGTCGTAATAAGTTTTGCTACAAAGTTCTCCAAATCCATAACGAATTAACTGAGAACAATCGCAAATCTTTTTGGAGGATTCCAGAAATTTGTAAAACTCCATTTGCCAATGGTTGAGTACCATCAGGACATTTCTTGGAATGGTCGAGTGATTAAGTATCAATTTCTGAACTGATTCGCAATTGTAGCTTTCAAGTATTGGTTTCAATGTTGCTGCATAAGTTTCAAAAACATCTGCTTGCATTAGAGAGTATGTGTTGATTAATTCGTTTACGTCCATGTTTTCAAAAGATTTGACATCTTCTTCCGAATCGGTTTCAAGTTCAGATTTCTTAGCTTCAATCATTTCTGAAGGATTACTACTTTTAAGCTTTTGCTCAAGAAGATCAAATATGATTACTTCTGGTTGAATCGACTCCCACAAGTGGAAGGCAAGTTTGACTAGTTCAGCAGGATTACATCCAAGATCCAGATTTATCATCTTTTTAATGCGGTGCATGTCTGATAGATTTAAAAAATAAATGCTTGATATTTGTAAAGTCTTCAAATCTCTCAAAAGTACAAGTTTTCTTTGCAAGTTGTCCTGTAAATCCTTCATATTTTGTAAATACAAATGGTTTTCCAGTTTTTCATAGAATTGTGTAATTTTGTTGTAACTTTCTTCATGTGCTAACAATATTGATTTCAAATCTACAAAATTAAGTAGTGACTTAAGTTGTTCTAGCGAACAATTGCTTGCAATTTCAAGAAAGTGACGATGTGCCTTGTGCGTATCTAAAAATATCCCTGATCTAAAGATTGTTTCCAGTATTGGTAATCGCTGATATAACGTTTGATAAAATTTGAAAAAGTCATCAGCAACTGCAATATCTTCCTCGGATTTTCCACGCCAAACTAAGCTCTCCTGATTGATAACGTACGCTATGCAATGATTTCTTAAATCTAGAGGAACTTTAAGTAACTCTGCATGTTGTTTAAATTTGTACAGCAACCGATCCATTGAAGTATTCCTGATTGCTTCATCGACATCGTTCTCGATTATTGCTGATATGTCTCGCTGAATGATCTTCATGCAGTACAGCCGGTTCAAAATTACGTAAACTTTTGCTAATCTTTTGAACACTTTTCTATGCTTCTTACAAACAAATCTCTGGTAGTCACCAGGGCTCGGCACACCTTCCACCTTAACCTTCTGCAGCACCACCACCACCGCTTCCAAGAACTCCATCACACTGCCCCGATTCAGCACCAACCGATAGACCTTGAAGTCACCCTCGCGCTTGAACACCAGCAGGAACAGCGCCAAGCAGAACGCGACCTGTGTGGTGATTACAAACCGATTGATTATGCAGGCTGAACTCACATTACGTTCTGTCGCGCACCTCTTTCACCGGAATCATCTGCAACTGTTCAACCCGCTCCAAGCACCACAACTCGTTGTGGATTAGCTTGAGCAGCAGTAACGTCTCGTCGTCAACGCTGAACGAATCGCCTGACGGTTGACCTTGAAGTCGCTGGAACAGATTTTGAACGCGATCTACCGCTTCAGACCATGTAGATGACTCGAGAGGTCCTGCTAGGTACTGCGCCCCATATCGGGTCAATTTGTACTGCAGCAGGATTTGAAGATCTTCGGGAAGATCGACATTCCTGATGTCCAACTCGATCAATGCGTTGGAACAGGTTACGAAACCGTGCTCGGATAAGTCCTCGTTATCCAGCGAACCCAGTAGATTGCGCAGACTTTGCTCGTCCATTATCGCTGGTTATCGACATTTGAACTAATCGCGAGCTTGGTTCGATCGCAACTGCGTTGCGTGTTAAAACACGCTCACGCGCACACCACCGCTTGAAACTGATACGCCGGTCAGTGTAAAGGTCTTCGCGCGGTGTTATCTTGCGTGTTGGGGCGAGTGAGTGAGCGCGATTCTTAGCGCTTGCCCCATAAGCAAACCCGCTATTTATGGATTTTTTATGGGATTTGAGAGAGTGTTGGGGACTACGCATCGAGTTTGATAATTTTGACTGCCGGGGTTGAGTCAGAGACGTGACCGAGGAGTTTGTAATAAAATACAGTTTTGTTAGCAAGTGACTAATTTTTTCTAACATGAATTCCGAATTTGTAGGGTTATTTTTTTGAATTATAATAAGAATACCGAAAAATGCTTTTTTTAGTGAGAGCGAAAAATTTTCAAACATTTTTTCCTTTTCTGAAACTGAAAACAATGTTGAGCAGTTCTCTAGGATTTCGGTCATTCGATTTTTTTGTATTTTTTAATCCGGCTGAAACTTTTTTGGTGCCTTCGGTATGCCCAAAGAAGCCATTTTGCATCATTAGTTTGTCCATATAATTTTCCATACAAATTTGGCAGCTGTCCATACAAAAATGATGTATGAAAATTTAAAAATCTGTATCTTTTGAAGGAATTTTTTGATCGATTTGGTGTCTTCGGCAAAGTTGTAGGTATGGATACGGACTACACTGGAAAAAAATGATACACGGTAAAAAAATTGTGATTTTTTATTTAACTTTTTATCACTAAAACTTGATTTGCAAAAAAACACTATTTTTAATTTTTTTTATTTTTTGATATGTTTTAGAGGACATAAAATGCCAACTTTTCAGAAATTTCCAGGTTGTGCAAAAAATCATTGAGCGAGTTATGAATTTTTGAATCAATACTGATTTTTTCAAAAAATCGAAATATTGGTCGCAAAAATTTTTCAACTTCATTTTTCGATGTAAAATCAAATTTGCAATCAAAAATTACTTAGGTGAAATTTTGATAAAGTGCACCGTTTTCATGTTAAATCCCTTTTTAGTTGACTTTTTTGAAAATAGTCGCAGTTTTTCATTTTTTAAAATTAGTGCACATGTTTGCCCACTTTTGAAAAAAATATTTTTGAAAAGCTGAGAAAATTCTCTATATTTTGCTTCTTGGGACTTTGTTGATACGACCTTTAGTTGCTGAGATATTGCAATGCAAAGGTTAAAAAACAGGAAAACTGATGTTTTCTAAGTCTCACCAAAACAGCCCACCATTTTTCAATGTCGTTATCTCAGCAACTAATGGTCCGATTTTCAATGTTATTATATGAAACATTTGTAAAATTTTCCGATCTTTTCGAAAACAATATTTTTAAAATTTTCAAATCAAGACTAACATTTTAAAAGGGCGTAATATTTAATGTTTAGCCCTTTTGAAATGTTAGTCTTGATTTGAAAATTTTGAAAATATTGTTTTCGAAAAGATCGGAAAATTTTACAAATGTTTCATATAATAACATTGAAAATCGGACCATTAGTTGCTGAGATAACGACATTGAAAAATGGTGGGCTGTTTTGGTGAGACTTAGAAAACATCAGTTTTCCTGTTTTTTAACCTTTGCATTGCAATATCTCAGCAACTAAAGGTCGTATCAACAAAGTCCCAAGAAGCAAATATTTTTCAGCTTTTCAAAAATATTTTTTTCAAAAGTGGGCAAACATGTGCACTAATTTAAAAAAATGAAAAACTGCGACTATTTTCAAAAAAGTCAACTAAAAAGGAATTTAACATGAAAACGGTGCACTTTATCAAAATTTCACAAAAGTACTTTTTGATTGCAAATTTGATTTTACATCGAAAAATTGAAGTTGAAAAATTTTTGCGACCAATATTTCGATTTTTTGAAAAAATCAGTATTGATTCAACAATTCATAACTCGCTCAATGATTTTTTGCACAACCTGGAAATTTCTGAAAAGTTGGCATTTTATGTCCTCTAAAACATATCAAAAATTAAAAAAAAATTAAAAATAGTGTTTTTTTGCAAATCAAGTTTTAGTGATAAAAAGATGAATAAAAAAATCACCAATTTTTTTTTACCGTGTATCATTTTTTTCCAGTGTAGTCCGTATCCATACCTACAACTTTGCCGAAGACACCAAATCGATCAAAAAATTCCTTCAAAAGATACACATTTTTAAATTTTCATACAGCATTTTTGTATGGACAGCTGCCAAATTTGTATGGAAAATTATATGGACAAACTAATGATGCAAAATGGCTTCTTTGGGCATACCGAAGGCACCAAAAAAGTTTCAGCCAGATAAAAAAATACAAAAATTAAAATTGAAGAAAAAAGACCGATTTCGTAGAGAATTGCTCTGTTACTTATGTTTTTTGTCTAAAATTTTAGTAGCAATTGAAAAGCACCTCAAACCTTTTCGTTCGAAGAGATAATGTTGATCCCTGATTACGAATCCGAGGTTTATTTTTCAATATCTCGTGATGGATGGGCAGTAGGACCCCCCTCATTTCTGAACGTTCGAAAAAAGACTATTTGCAGCCTGGAATAGTCATGATTAAGAAATGATTTACCAAAGAGAAATTCCATTAAAACGTATTCTTTACCGTGAAGCAAATTTATCCGGCCCGCGACGGCTTTTCAACAAAGTTCTATGACCGGCCCCTGAGGCTGATCATGCAACACTGAATAAATAAATTGAGTGTATTATAAAAAACTTGATTGAAATTGTAAAAAAAAATAGTTAGCAAAAAATAATAGATTTTTTCAAGACTGAAGTTTGGTTCGAAAAAAAACTTGAAAACGCAAATAATCAAACCGAAAATAAAGATCGCTGCGAATAATTTTAAATATTAAAAATGTCTAAAAGATTAGTCAAAAAATCAAGAAGCAAAAAACATATTTTTTTATAAACTTCAATAGTTTAAAGACGCATTAAAAACTATTCAATATTTATTTTACTACATTTTTTTTTAATTTTGTGTCTGTTTAAAATCATTTTAATTTTTTTCTTTTACTTAGAATACTTGAATAAAGAGGCACAACAACTTAAAAAGTGTTTTTTTGTACAGAATATTTGAATCCAAATTGCAAATCCAAATCCTCAGTGATTTTTTTTATTTTACTTTGCTAAAAAAATTAAACTTTTAAAAAGCTTGCATCAATCAGTAAAATTTGAGTGTTTATATAAATCCAATGATGTTCGGGTATTATTTGCAATCGACAAAAAATATTACAATACAATTTTGAACAAAACAAAACAAATCAAATGCACTATTTTTATTGAAAGTTATATTAGTTTTTTTTTCTAAAAATCAAGATACATGAATCTTGTTTGCTACACAAGTTTGTAAAATTGTTTAATTTAAAAGAAACTTATAATTTTTTTGTTCTTTTTCAACTTTTATCAAACATTAGTTCCGGCCCGCCACTGCTTCAGAAAAATGAGATCAGGCCTGCAGGGCAAAAAGGTTGGGCTCCCCAGCTTTACAGCTAAAAGATTTTTTCTCTCATCTTAAAAAGAAAAATCTTTAAGACTATTTTTTTTCTAAGCGAATGATTGAGAAAATACTCATATATAGCCATTCCACGTCAAACAGGAAGTCTCCAAATCAAAAGTGCCCCGGTTTGACTCAAATTTGGAGTGAGGGTTCTTTGGCCCAAATAATTAGACCCGTATTTTTTTGTTTGGCGATAAGGGGGGTCATTAGGGTGTAATATGGTTGTATGGAAAAAAATAAAATTGTCCAAATTTAGCGAGCACAACCATTTTTCAGTTCCTTTTGGGGTCCTAAACAACTCCCCAAAGTTTGGGAACGATTGGTTTAGTCCTCACTTTGCGCAAAGCGATTTAATTTTCCATATAAATTTGTATGGGAAAAACCATTTTTTTGGATTTTGATATTTATAAAATCCACGTTTCACGCTGTACTAAAACCGGATTCATATTCGGATGCTCTGGAACAGGGGTGCTCAAAGTTTTTGGAGGCCGGGCCAAATTTGAAGCTCATCATCGGACCTTTTCAAATATTCAGCTAGTTTTTTTGGACCTCAACATATTTTCCTTAAAAGCCCAACTAATAACCTTTCTTTTGAATTGTGGGGCTCCAAAATTGGTTCAGCCGTTCCGGAGATATGTTTTTTTTTAAAAATGTGGTTTTTGCGAAAATTGACGAAAAACGCAATTTTATGGACCACCCTATTTCGGATCAAACCACCCTAATCACCAAACAAAAAATACGGGTCTAATTATTTGGGCCAAAGAGCCCCCACTCCAAATTTGAGCCAAATCGGAGCACTTTTGATTTGGAGACTTCCTGTTGGACGTGGAATGGCTGTATATGTAATGCATTTTTGACACTTTTTTCATTAAAACGTTGATTCCATGACTTGCCATTTCAACTTTGCATTTTTTCCCCCATTTCAAATCTATCAGTTTGAAGGAAATCGCAACGAGCTGTAAACCTACATCATAAATCGAGCACGGGTGGCTAAAAACGAGCTGATAAGATTCGTAGAAATCACATGCATCGCCCGTTCACAAAAACCACCACAAAATAGAAATGAATATCTAATAATATGAAGTGAAGAAACTGTTAAGTTTCTATGGCAATGAACGAGTTGTCAATCAATTCTTTGAAATTTTGCTCAAAATATGGACTGAAAGTACATACACATACATACATTCATAGTAACCTGACTGTTTATCAGTTTGGATTAATCATTTCAATTTGCATACGTTCAGGCTGAATTTTGTAAGAATCACACTGACTATCAAAGTCACCCCTGGTTTTAAAATAACAATTTTCAACGAAACCATGGTTTAAAGTACTATTAAAAAAAACTTTTTTGAACAAAACGAATATGGAAATAATTATGGGGCCAAGGCCCCAGTTGAAAAGTATCTGAGTATTTATTTTTATGAAATCTTATAATCGTCAACTCGGTTTGGCCATTTCAATGAAGAAAGGGTTATTATTATTGTTGGAACATTCTTCTTGAGTTGTAACTGTAACCGGTTGAGGTTCTAATACAGCTACAACAAATAAATACATAAGCATTGCGGGGCCATCCGGTGGTGAGGCGTCCTTCAAATCGAGACTAAAAAAGTACAAAAAAAATGTTGCAAAATTGTTGCAATCGGATGATAACAATTATTATACACAGATAACCAGACCGGTAGCCAAGGAATGGGTTTCAAGCTGAGATTACTTAAAAAAATTAAACCGCTTATTCTGTGACATCCCTGGCAAGTTCCAGGAATTTGTGAATTTGAAGAGTTCAGCCGGCGACTGCTTTTATTATCAGCGCAACTGCAGCTGTGAAACATTCACAGTGTCACTTTCGAGTCGATTGGACGTGTTTGTTGTAATTTCTGGGGTTGATCCAAGTGAATCGAGTAGAGATTTTGTTTTTTTTTTTTTTTTCTGGAGAAAAATATTTGTTGTTCAATTTAGAAAGATCAGGTATGTATCACAACCTAAAACGCGAAAGGATACTAAAGTTTTTTTTTAATGACAGACCAGTTGAACCTTAACGACCCCCTTTTGCTTTTACCATTTGAGCGAGATATTAGGTCTTACCTAAACCTAGTCTGGTTTTTATTTAATGAATTCAAAAAAAAAATACTTTTTGCAATTTCTCAAAAAGTAGCAAACTAAGAATTACCAGACAATTTCAATAATTTAAAAATTACTGTGTCTCAAAGCCGTTGCATTGTATTAAAAAGTGGTCAAAGACAAACTTGTAGGAAATTAGACGGGCTTTTAGAAAAAAAAAAAACTGAAATAAAAATACATGTCACTTCTATGACATTTTTTGATTTTTAAGTTTAAATGTTAGATTTGAAGGTGATTAAGATTTTTTCTTCGTTCAAAATTTTTGATTCGTTATAATATTTACGTAAGCATACTTACTATCCAGGTTTCTACAACACTGAAAAAATATTCTATTTTTAGCTATGACTAATGTTAAAAAGCTTATATCTGTACAACCAATTTGAATGCTGTCAGAAGCAAACTTATGGGAAATTGAACGAGCTTTTTGGTAAAAATATTTACGAGACTGAAAAATCAAGTCTGTCGTATACAAATTGCCAAAAACCTAAAAAAAATATTTTTTCAACATTTTTATTTTTAAAACCGCTGCATCTTCACAAGGATTGGACATAGGACAATGGTCAATATGGGAACTTTTATGTAAAATTGTCTAGGAAATCGATTCTCACTATTGGATTTTACAAATTTTGACGTTTCGACCACTTTTCAAAAAAACAGGTTTAGTACATGATTTTTGAGACATACCATCCTGCATTTTTCGTCAGTCTTTTTGAAACATCTTAGGCTATTACCTCAAAAATGTTGAACGAAAAAAAAATCTTTACATCCGCTTAAAATGTAATTTTTAAGCTAGAAAATCCAAAAATTCATAAAAATAGGGTGGTTTTTTTATTTCAGTGTATTTTTTTTAGAAAGCTTGTCCTACAAGTTTATCTTTGACCACTTTTTGATACGATTCAACGGCTTCGAGATACAGTCATTTTGAAATTACAAAATATAAAAATATTTAAATAAATAAAATTAACTTCATATACACAAAAATGACTTATATAGGCCTAGGGTAACATGTTTACAAAGTTTCATTGAAATCGGAGAGGGTTGGGTACCAGAAAAATTACTGATTTGAGCTGGAATTACTCATTGCTCATCGAACTAAATGGCAACGCTTCATGGTGAGGAACCGCATCCATAGGTCGGAACCAAAGTCCAACCGATCGGGTTGTGGATGCGTTCAAACCTCTCAATCTGTATGCAAATGACGTACTTAACGTCGATGACGAAACGTTGCTGAGAATGAAACTGAGTTTGGGTGAAATATGCTTCCTAAGAAATAGTGAACAACTTGAGTTCATTCCATTGTGGTGGTGTTCATTTTGATGTTTGAGGAGAGGGATAACCGGGCATTGATGTTAGTACTTAACACCCAAACTCCCAAGCCCGAAATACGGAGAGAGTTTGCGTATAAATTCTCCCTTTTTCTGCTTGGGAATCTAGGTGTTAATATGGACTAAAACTTTGAAAATATTTACATCGACCTCAAGTGCCAATTATTGATGGTTAAGCTTGATCTAACAAGACTTATCTTTTATAGATATGGACGGTACAAGGTTTCGTCAGCTGTTCGGAAAGAAAGACTTGTCCGAGGAAAGTTTTGTAGAGTGTTGCAACGCACTGCTCGAGTTAGACGTGAGAAATGTGGATATGGATGAACGGCTGCAAGCTCAGCTGCAGTATAAATTGGTGCGTTTTGGCATGAAACATGATTTGAAGCCCCGTAGACCAGCTTGCAGTAAAGGTGGATGGCCTGAAGCTATCGACCGAATCCAGCAACTTTTCCAACGTCTTAAAGATCAACCAAGTGAGGACCCGTTTTATGTTGACGATGGGACATTGCTTCTGATAAGAATCATCCATAATGAGCTGTGGTTCTTGGAGCAAGTGCCTGAGCTGCAAATGGCTCCGGTAAAAAAGGTACGTACATTTTCGAGCCCAAGGGCGTGTGATAAACCTCATTTTGAAAATTGATTTTTTATTTTTGCAATTCCGTCGTGACTTTTTCTTACTTTTCCTGTCATTTTCAAACAACGAACCGACTTATTTTTCTCTACTAAAAATATCAGATTCGAAAAGTAATACTTTTGAAAAGTTCTACTTTTCAGCACATGTAATTTAAGTAATATTTGTCAATATTGTTTTGAGTTGAACGATGAATTGACTAAACAAATGAACATTTGACTTAAAATTCCATTCGGTATTGCAAAAATGTTGCAACACGTTGCAAAGCTTGATTTTTTCAGCACTCGTTCGTTTTCTAAATTGTTGTATTTACTACTATTAATAATCTTTATTTTTTCAATTCGGTGCCAATGTGCCTTTGATGGAACGCATGTTGAAGGTTTATGTTAGTATTGTTTGTTTTGTCATTTATGTACTGCCACAACGGCCACAATTTTGAGAATTGGTTCTGTTGCCTCTAACAGTGAAACAAAAGAAGTCATTACACGGAGAAAAAAGAGTACCCAAAATCGTAAACACGCGTTCACAAAAATTGGGAACCACAAACAAAGCGTTCAAGTTCCATGGAACGTTTTTGAAAAACGTATTTGAAAACTTTGTTCGTGGTTCCCAATGTGATGAACACATGTTCACGATTTTGGAAACTCTTTTTTCTCCGTGTAACCATTTTTTGAATTGGCATAAGAGCGCCATCAGTGAAAACACATTTTGAAATTGAACACTGACAATCGAAATTTATTTCGCTAAAAAGTCCTGTACAATATTGGATGTAAAAAAGGCAGTTCTGTTCAAACCATGTCATGAAAATCGAGAAAAATATAAGGGTGTACTAAAGAATATTTGTCGACACGGACGTCAACCTAAGGCGGAGAAACGAAACAAATGTAAGACAAATAAAGGATTTGTGCTGAAAATATCGGCATTTTTCAGCTTACGAAAAAATAAAACATACTAGCAATTCTCTGGGAAATCTGTTTTTTTTTTAGAATTTTAATTTTTATATTTTTTAATTCGGCTGACACTTTTGTGGTGTTTTCAGTATGCCCAAAGAAGTCATTTTGCATCATTAGTTCGTTCATATAATTTTCCTTACAAATTTGGCAGCTGTCCATACAAAATTGATAAATGAAAATTCAAAAATTTGCAGCTTTTGAAGGATTTTTTTTATCGATTTGGTGTCTTCGGCAAAGTTGTAGGTATGGATATGGACTACACTGAAAAAAATGATACACGGTAAAAAACAATTGGTGGTTTTTTATTAAACTTTTTGTCACTAAAACTTGATTTGCAATAAAAAACAATATTTTTAATCTTTTTTGACATGTTTTAGGGGACATCAAATGCCAACTTTTCAGAAATTTCCAGGTTGTGCAAAAAATCTTCGACAGAGTTACGAATTTTTTAATCAATACTGATTTTTCAAAAAATCGAAATATTGGTCGCCAAGAATTTTTAACTTCATTTTTCGATGTTAAATCAAATTTGCAATCAAAAAGTAATTTGTTGATATTTTGATAAAGTGCACGGTTTCAAGTTATAGCCATTTTTAGGTAACTTTTTTGAAAATAGTCGTAGTTTTTCGTTATTTTAAATTAGTGCACATGTTTGCCCACTATTCAAACAAATATTTTTGAAAAGCTGAGAAAATTCTCTATATTTTGCTTTCTTTGAACTTTGTTGATACGACCCTTAGTTGCTGAGATATTGCCATGCAAGTGTTAAAAAACAGGAAAATTTATGTTTTCTAAGTCTCACCCAAACAACCCACTATTTTCTAATGTCGATATCTCAGCAACTAATGGTCCGATTTTCAATGTTAAAATAAACATTTGTGAAATTTTCCAATCTTTTTGAAAACAAAATTAAAAAAAAAATCAAGACTAACACTTCAAAAGGGGCCAAAAAATCATTATTACGCCCTTTTACAATGTTAGTCTTGGTTTAAAAATTTTGATTTTTTTTCGAATATATCGGAAAATTTCACGAATGTTTAATATTTTAACAATGTAAATCAGACCATTAGTTGCTGAGATATCGACATCAGAAAATGGTGGTTTGTTTGGGTGAGACATCAATTTTCCTGTTTTTAAACACTTACATGGAAATATTTCAGCAACTAAGGGTCGTATCAACAAAGTTCATAAAAGCAAAATATAGAGAGTTTTCTCAGCTTTTCAAAAATATTTGTTTCAATAGTGGGCAAACATGTGCACTAATTAAAAAAAAAAACGAAAAACTGCGACTATTTTCAAAAAAGTTACCTAAAAATGGCTAAAACTTGAAAACGGTGCACTTTATCAAAATATCACTAGAGTACTTTTTGATTGCAAATTTGATTTTACATCGAAAAATGAAGTTAAATTTTTTTTGCCGCCAATATTTCGATTTTTAGAAAAAAAATCAGTATTGATTAAAAAATTCATAACTCAGTCAATGATTTTTTGCACAACCTGGAAATTTCTGAAAAGTTGGCATTTTATGTCCCCTAAAACATAACAAAAAATAATAAATAAAAAATAAAAATAGTGTTTTTTTGCAAATCAAGTTTTAGTGACAAAAAGTTTAATAAAAAATCATCAATTTTTTTTACCGTGTATCATTTTTTTCAGTGTAGTCCTTATCCATACCTTCAACTTTGCCGACACCAAATCGATCAAAAAAATCCTTCAAAAGCTGCAAATTTTTGAATTTTCATTTATCAATTTTGTATGGACAGCTGCCAAATTTGAATGGAAAATTATATGGACAAACTAATGATGCAAAATGGCTTCTTTGGGCATACGTAAGGCACAAAAAAAGTTTCAGTCAGATTGAAAAATACAAAAAAAAAATCGAATGACCGAATTCTGAGCGAACTGCTCATACATTTCTTATGATTTATTACAGATAACATTCTGGCTGGCGCTATTTCTGCTGGTGTTCAAACACGAAGCTGACTTCGATGCTTTTAGGTTGCTGCTTAATCGAAATACTGTCATGGAGTTCCTCGAAGAATGTTTGAAAATGTTACAAAAGTTAAAAATGGGCAACGATCTGGACGTCAACAATTACAGCCTTCTTTTTGATAAAAAGTGCAGAAAATCAATCAAAAAGTTTAACAAAATCACTAAAGTATTGCAACGATTGTATTATTTGCGAAGCATTCGTCAAATACTATCAGCTGTTATTGCAAATGATGGTGATAATAGGGTTAGACGAGTTGCAATGAATCACTTGTTGCATACATTTGATCGGCACCATGAACTCTTTTCAGATTTTTCAGAATTGAAAAAGTTTTCAAAAGTGTACAGCGACATCGTTAATAGAGCTAATCATCGTGTGTACTCAGATGAGTTTCAAGGTTTTGTTGATAAGGTTTCAGCTTTCTATCAGAATTTTTACCGGAGCTTACCAGAGCTAGAGATGCACATTAGTTCAAAGATTTTTCTGGAAGAGCTTTCTGCATTTCGTTACTTTCTCAACGCTGCCAGAAAATGCCCGGAAGAGCACCTTCAATCATTTTTTGCCTTTGTAAATATGAGTTCAATTCAGAAAAATCAAGTTGAGTCCTACAACAATGTAAAAAAATACTATGATTCCGTTGCCGCAGATTTTTCGAAATTGGATAAGGTCGCGTATATGAAACATTCGCATGTTTGTGATTCCATTTATAAACTAACTGATTGCAACGTAACATTGTTAAAAGAAATGATTGACCAAATTTTTGCATATCGCCGTAAAAGACCAGATGAGTACTGTTTATTGATGTGGAAATCTACACAAAATGCAACCACGATAAGTGATGAAGATTTGACTGTCAAAAATCAAGAAAAACAAAACATTCCCTGTGCAACAGTGTTATCCCATTTAGCCAAGAAAAAATACCATGCCTTAACAGGAAAGATAAAAACCGCATTGATAAGGTACAGCAGTGAAACAGTTGAAAAAATGCTTCACAATTATTCCAATATTCCACGAAACGTGCTAATTGCAATTTGTCAGTGGCAGCTTAAATGCTACGAATTGATGGAATCTTCGGATAAGATGAGCGATTTTGCTCCTTTCGTTATTTATGGGCATGGAGCTATTTCTGAGAAACAATATTTCAACTATTTAGAGACTGGAAGCCCCAGCTTTTTGACGGTCACAAATAATATTGATTTGAGTAACTTGATCAATGCAATTGCATTAACTGAAGTCCAATTTGAAGAATTGAAACATCGTACAATATTTGCAGATAATATTAAGGATGTGAGAACCGAAGGGTTAGTTTGGAATCTACAACAGAAAAAATTGTTGCAAGCTACCCTGAACCTCGACGTAGAAAATGAAAAAACAGAACAAGAATTTTATAAACTTGTGTCGACTGGATCGAATGTGAAAGGAAGTTTCTTGTTTCGTCCTGACATTTTAGAGCCATTGAAATACCATACTTTGGGAACAATTCTTGCGTATAAATTTAACTGTAAACCTGGTGAATTATACTACCGAATGCTGTCAGCAATTGAGGACCAACCACGGGAGAAATACCATTGTCGAAGTTTGAAATTACGAATTGCTATGGATTTAAAACAATTTGACGATGCTCTGATGTTTTGTCCCGATGACATAAGGGATTTTCCAGATAAAATGTTTTTCTGGAACAATATAATCGCAGGCTTAATTGCTATAGGAAAAGACCCAACAACCTGGAGCAGTGAAATTGCGTCTTATGTCGTTGACAAACTTGTTACTCATGTTAATATTTCAGCTCTTAAGGCCTTGTTATCTTTGAAGACTGACTACAGGCCCAATAAACGATTGGTCATGAAAGCTGTTTCAACCGGAAGTGAAAAACTGGCATTAATGCTGATAAATCTTTGTGAGATCGTCGACAAAGATATTTTAGAATGTGCTGTTGAAAGACGTTTCAACATTGTTGTTTTTAAATTCCTTGATAAGGAGTACTTGAAAGATGTTTTAATGTGTTCAGTTAAATCAAATAACATTGAAGTTGCTGTATACATTCTTGAACATGAGAACTCTTTCTCAATGACCAAAGAAGCTCTTATTTTGGCGGCCAAATACAATCGGATAAAAATTTGTCAACATTTACTAGCAACATTTCCTGAGTTGTGTCGTAACCATGCTTTGATAACGGCAGTACTAGAGGAGAATTGGAAGCTAGCCGATATTTTAATTGAATGCAAGGCAAATCCCAAAGCGCAGCCCCACCATCGTATAAATTCTTTAAAACTAACAGTTGCTGAAGTACCTATTGTGACTGCTTATCAGCTTGCAATTTCTCACGGTTGTTTGAAATTTGTCAGAAATTATTTCATTAAAGATCAGCTGGATACTGATTTAAATTGTCTAGCTCTTGCGGCTGCAAGTGGATCTGTTAGAATGATGGACTTCTTTTTTAGAGCTGGTTTACGTGTGATTGATGACCATTTAGCTTTTCCTGTTGCATTGGAAGTAAGGCACGTAGAGCTGTGTGGGGCAATTGCTAGAAATATTAGGTTAAATATTGTTGATACTGGAGATCCAATTATAATCAACTGGTTTAATTTGCTGGAGCAATGGAAAAATTATCTTTATATGAATGAATTAATCACTAGTCCACAAAACGACATGTTTTTACCAGAACTTAAAAAATTCCTCTTCAGAAGAGCGTTACTTTATAAAAAAGTAGATGGTCGGTTTTATATTTCCTCAATTTTTAATGCTTCTTTTGATCAGCGGGAAGAAACTTGTTTTAGTCTAGCCAGTGAGAGAAAAAAAATCCTTACAACAATTTCAGAGTTTCAAAGAAACCTACTTTCACTGGTTCCAGTTCAGTTTGAGTTTCATGTTTTCTCTAGCAACTCCAATCATTATGCATTTTTTGTATTCACGGTATTAATTAATTCGATTTCCAATGCGATTAAACCAATTAGTGACATTATTTTTGTTGACGAAAACAAATTTTCTTTCCGTTTCATAAGAGACATGATAAAGGTCATTTTAGTGAAATCATTCCAGTTTGAAGGTTATTTATGCGATTTTACAGAATTTAAGGCAGATGTATGTGTGCGCTACCAAGAGATATACGTAAACAGTATAAGCTACATGGCAGAACTGTTGCCTTTAAACGAATTTGTACCAGACCACGACGGTGAATCTTTACTCAATGAAATTTTTAATGAAAACCGTCTTCAATTAGCGGTGGCATCGGGTGACATTGAATCAACCAGAACATTGATCAACAAAATTGGTAATTCCGATCATCAAGATTTATGGCTTGACCCAACTCTGTTTCACAAAATAGTTGATTACAACGAAAACCTTCTTGGTAGAAAAGAAGAAATGACGAGTTTGATACTCAACGCTGGGTTACCTTGCTGGAGGGTCAATCCTAAAACTGTTCAGTCAATTATCGACTATGCCTTGTCCAATGGTCAGACAAATCTTGCCGAAAAAGTCCTTGAACATGATCTTCCAAATGACATGGCTATGAATCAGAAAATACTCAGGGTTTTACAGTACGGGTCACAGAAAACTTTCAAAATGTTCCTTGCTGCTAATAAATTAACGGAATCTGACATTTTTAAAGAATGTACAAATGCTCTAATTGAACTCGACACACGATGTGTACCACTTGAAAAAGAGTTGCACACTTTGCTCTTGTATAGATTGGCAAATTATGGATTTGAAAATTTCTGTGCAGATCCTTTAACGTCTAAAGTTTCTTCTGAGTGGTTGAATTCACTTCACTTGGTCATTGAATGGACTGAGTCCATATTGCGCAGTATCGATTGTAACCTTGTTTTAGCAGTCAATAATGAGCTGCTGTTTAGGCTTAAAATAATCCACAACCAAATCTACCTGATAAAGGATAAAGTTCACTTTAAAAAACTTCCCTTGAAGGAGGTTATGTTTTTAATTGCGATTTTTATCTCGTCAGTCAAATCAGACGAATTTGAAATTTATCGAATGGTTTTAAATAAACAAACTATTTGTAACATTTTACAAGCAATCGCAGCGGAGCTTAAATCATTCTCCAAAGAATATTCAACAGCTTCTTTGGAAATGGAAAACATTCTTTCGTGTGGATCACGAGATCGAGATACTCTTGAGAATTCCTGGAATAACAATGCGTCTCTTCCAAAACTCAGTGATAATGTTTGGAATAAGCTGTGTTCCAAGAAAGCTGTAAATCTCTCGAACGAAAAGTTAGTTGAAGAAGTGTTTGGCAATGAAGCCATCGACTTCAAGTGGAAACTGCACGGCAAGCACAAGAAAATGTTCAAATTTACTATCAGAGTATATCAGCGCGTTCGCCAGATGTACTCATTAAACAAAATTTTGTCCATTTTGGAAAACTTTTCTTTGTCCAATAGTTCTAAGGAAGTAATAGTTGCCTCGATGAAACGCTTCATACAGATTTTTGGTGAATCCATCAAAAATACAGTAAATTCACAAAACCTTCCAGCTAAATTCAACAAAATATTGTCCCGCCAACTGTCTACCTATGTAGAGCTGAATAAAAAAACCAGAGATATATCATGTCATGACTATCCTGTGGCAAAAAAACACTTTAAAACAGAAGATCAGTGTGTATACTATAGAGCGTCATTGGAATATCTGGATGTGGTCAAAGTAACAATAAGTATTTTGTTAATATGTACCACTTTTGAGTTTTCTCGATGCCTCTTTGGTATGTTAAGGTCTTGCAAATCACTTGTTAATATTCAAGACATGATCCGTTACGTTGGAGATCAGCGCCGGTTTCTTCCATTACAAGATAGACTTCTTGAAATAACAAAAAAATATCATAAAGATGTTGAATCCTCTTTAAATGTTATCAACCTGGAAGTGTTGAGTCTAACACAAAAGAAAGCTGTCGAGCATCTTAAAGTCAATCACATTAGACGAATTCCTGTGATTGAACACTTGGAAGGAATGATCAGTTCAATGTTTTCATACAAGTACCACTACCTACAAACAGCAGCATTTTTGAAAACCGACATTGTGACCTATCATCGTATGCTTGATATGAATTTAAATCAGTCCCTTAACAACTACTTGACTATTATTCATGATGGATGGGAAATCGAGCTTAATTACCTTAGTCTTCTTCCAGACAGTGTTAAATTACAGGAAAAACAAACATTTATATTGGCAAACCTACAGATGGAATTTGACATTAATTTTAAAGCATTACAGGAATATCACTGTCAAAAGGAAGTGGACAGAATTTGTCAACTCTTTGACTCAGATGATCCTGTCAAGAAGGGTCAGTTGTACCAGAAGTTGCAAGGAACCAGAGGTGGTGGATGTTTTGGTAACATTTTTACAATTGACGCCAAAATACAAGCTATTAAGCAAGTTTTTCAAAAGAAAAAGACTCGTGGTTCTAAAGAAGACGACAGAACAGAGACAAACTTATTTGAGAATAAATTGAAGGAACTGTATGAAGATGACACACAAGAGTTGTCCAACATTTTCAAGAGCATTCAAAGCTCCATGCTGCGTCTACTGAAAGAATATAATTGTGATTCAATTGAAAAAATGGCCTTCAACATGGAATACCTTCCTATTGATGCTATTTTGGCACTGGAATACTGGATGCTTGAGATGAGTGAGATTTTAATCACCACCAAACAATTCCAAGATAACTTCCACACAATACAGAAAAATGTGCAGATGATTTGTGGGCGAAACTTTAGAAATTATTTAGCTCACGATGGTATTTCATACGATTTGTTGACAAACAGTTCTAGGGTTAAAGTCCTTATAAACGCACTTGTAATGGCAACCAAGAACTGGAAACTTTTTCGAATGCCGCAAAAAAAGGACCTGCCAGCGCTGGTTAATCTCAAAACCGAAGGTATATCTTGGATTAAAAGCCAAAAAGACTTGAAACAAGCCGTACTTGCATTAGATCTTAAAACGGTAAATTCCGTGTCCAATGAACAAGGCGGGATACTTTCTGGCATATTTTGGACAACGGTAGGTTTATACAGTGGAATCCAATCGGTGAAGCTTCTGGAACTATTACAAAATAAAATTTTTGTCGATTTTGACTGCTTAAATTTCAAGCTCCGTTCCATTCTGACAATGCTATGCCCAGACGCTCCAGGAAGGTGGCAAGAGTTTGCTTCTTCAAAGACGAAATATATCAATGCAATGATGAATGGTGACTTTCAGAAGGCACCTAGTTACCTGGGACTCTCCTGGAAAGAACTATTTAAAAGTGTTGACAGTAATTTTGGTATAAATTTGTTCTTGGGTAGTTTCATTAGGCATTTGGAAGAATCGTGTGAAGAATCAGTTTTGCTTGATGTTTTGAAATTATTTGATCCCGAAGTGCTTATTATTGGTCTAGCAGTGGGATCCGACAAAAAAATAGATTTGATGCTAAAGAAATTTCCATTTGCAATTGATTTTGCTCAACTGCATGCTATATCAGTTCAAAGAAACTCAGTAGATCATTTTAATAAACTATTCCCAAGAAATGAAATAGATTTTGTTCATGTTAACAGAGCTGCAATTTGTAATAACTTTGTAGCATTTAACTATTTTTTACAAAATCAAATTGCTAAACCGAATGAAGAGCTTGAAAACACTCTGGTGCTATGTTGTAAATATGGCCGAAATGAGATGATCAAACTGTTGTTGGAAAACTTTCCGGTTTTGTTCAACGCTATTGACCGCGCCCTTCGAGTTGCAATCGTCTTCTGCCGTTGGACAACTGCTCGTCTGTTGGTTGATCGGGGAGCAGATCCCTGGCATAAGGATAGTGTGGATGAAGAATCCTCGGCAGATATCGTTGTGAAAAATGGTTGCTATAAGATGCTCAAACATTTTTTCAAGATTATGCCGAGAACAACTCATGGGATATTAAGGCTCGTGGCTGAGCATGGCTCGAAACGAATGATGGAACTTTTCCTCAAAAAAGGGTTTGATATATGTCAAGATCAACACGTTCTTTTTTGTTCATGTATGAACATAAAAGATACTCAGATGATGGCTTACGTTGAGGACTGTATATTTAGTTTTCCATTTAATGAATGCTTGGATTCTAATTTGAGGGAGTGGCTTAAAATTTTACATGAAATCAAAATTGGTACATACTTTAAGAGTAAAGAACTTAACCTGTGTTTGCAGCACAATCAATTATTAGTTGGTAGAATTGTGAACCATTTGAATTTATTCAATAGAATTCAAATCGTTGGATACAATGGTGACGACCTAACTTATGAAGACGATATAAGAAAATGCGTTGATTTACAAGCAACAATTAACAAACCAACGTTAAAACAATCGCGTAAAACTGTATTGCTGTATCAAACAAACGGAAACTTAATTGTTTCAGCAGAATGTTTCTTGTTTGATGAAGAGAATTCTTGTAATTCGTTTGAAGATGAGCCAATAATAGTTCATAATACAACATCTTTTGAACTTTCCGTAGATAAAATATGCGCAGATGTTCAGAAATTAATCTCCGAATCGCGGTTGAAGGTGATAGACTGCAAATTAACTTACCTATCCGATTCCTTTAGGTTACTAATAGCCGGGTCGCAACGATTTATTATTGAAATTTTACCCGAAGATACTAGAACCAGCACTGCAAAGTCATTTCTGACCGATCAAAACAGTAAAGGAGAAACAATTTTGCATCACCTTCCGTCCACTATTACATTTGACTTATTCAAGCTACTTCTTGATCATGGAGCTGACCTTTCCCTGTTGAATAATGATGGTGAAACTGCCTTGTTCTCTCTTCTAAGACGTGACATTTCTTGGGACGTGTTGAAGGATATTTTCAAATTTGTGGTCAGCACTGATATAAACCTTTTAATGATTCGAAACAAAATGGGATCGACGCTGCTATTTAAAGCAGTTTCCTCACGCCAATCGGAGGTTGTTCAATTTCTTCTAGAACATGGCGTGGACCAAACCATCCCCAACCACGATTGTATTTTTCCTTTGATTGAGGCAGTTAATATTCGAAGTGTTCCGATCGTGAAGATTCTGCTGGCAGACAATCCCGAGGTGGTCAATCTCCGACGAATGGACAGAAAGACAACGGCTTTATATGCAGCAGCATCATTAAACAACGCCGAATTGGTCCAGCTGTTTCTAGATGCTGGAGCTGACTGTACTCTCCGGGATGCTGAAGGATGTACCGCGGTGGCCGCAGCTATCGCGGACGATTGTCTTGATTCTTTGAAGGTACTGTTAGAGCACGGCCAGCGTGCTGGAATCGACGTGTTAAGTAATGTGACAGGAACCAATTTCACGGCATTGCTGCACGGAATGGGGAAGGATAACGTTGACACTTTTAGAGCAGTATTGGAGTTTCAGGTTGGAGGAGCACTCGATTCTAATTTGAGCAAAGAATCGCTGGCAAGGCTGAAGGAAATTCTATTGAAACCTTTTGAAGAAAATCATCGGTTTACGTTACTCACGTCAGCTTATTTATCCAACAGTCAAAGAACTATCAAGTATTTGAAAAAAGTTATAAAGTTTTACGAAGAGCACGCCAATGAATGTTTAGATATAGGAGCAGTTCAAACTTCATTTGGATGTCCGCAAAAAACGTTACTTTCAGCTTTTGTTACTAATAGTAATGGAGATGAGGTGATGAACTTTGACAGAGACCCCCGAGAAGTACAAGACTTGATTAATTTTGTAAAAGATTACAAAAAAAATAATCCTGGGTGCACTACTTTCAC
This sequence comes from Culex quinquefasciatus, assembly GCF_015732765.1. Taxonomy (NCBI): domain Eukaryota; kingdom Metazoa; phylum Arthropoda; class Insecta; order Diptera; family Culicidae; genus Culex; species Culex quinquefasciatus. Next base: position 208,823,995 of record NC_051862.1, on the reverse strand, counting down.
TGATCAAGCGCATTGATTTTTGCCGATCAAGCTTCAATTCCCACATCTTTACGCTACAAAAGTCTTATTTAAATATTAGGATGTAACAAAAATTACAAGATTACCTAACGTATCAAGAATTTTCATTTGATAATGTAACCAGGACCACTCAATTTTTTTTCTGAATTTGAATTTGATTTTAAGAATTAGAAAAAAAAAAAACATAAAAAGTTTAACCAAATTTTTTGTTTGAATGAGGTTCATTAAATTTCTTTGGATAATCAAATAAGTAGTAGTATTTGGAGGACGCCCCTCATCCAGAACAATAATCCATCTCGGCAGATACCATGTTTTCATCTATTGACGAGTGTGTAATAATACGCAGGCATACAAGGGTCTTAGTTTTAGACGCGGTTCCTCATATAGACTGTCATATTTAGATTGAAATTAATATAGTAAATTTTGGAACCCGTTCGGCATGTTTGAGTTTACTAAAGAGCGTGAGTGAACTCGGTGGCAGAGGATTGAGCAACAACTGTTGACCATTGTAATTGTTAGTTTGAAATAATACACGAATGCATAAATTCAGTTTAAATGTCGCTAAATAATAATAGTTATATTTAAAAAAAGTATTGATGTTACCAAGTTCTTAAAAAAACAAATAAAATAAAATATGCAGGAACAAATAATGTGTTTAAATAAATGCAATATCACAAGCAACTAAACTAGAAAATTAATTAAGAAATAGACATAACAAAGGGATTTAATCTAAATTAGCTTGCAGTTTTTTATTCTAGTTATTCTGTACAGCAAATTCAATTCTTCTCCAACCGGTCTGAAAGCTGAAATGTACGTACATAAATAAACCAAGACCCCTTGCAATTTAAGTAAGTTTTTTTTCTTAACTTTTTCTTACTTTCGGAAATCCCTTAGCTATTAGCAAAATTGTTCCAAAATGGATTATGATGTAACACACAGCTGAAAGGAACTCCAACACTCTGTTATGTAATCCAAAAGAACTTATTGTAAATTGATAATTCACCAATAAAACCGAATTGAAAAAATTGAAATAAACCAAGTCTAAAAAAGGTTCTTCGTAAGCCGGATCCTTGAAGCGATAACTGTAAAATAAGAGAATTTTTGGTCGGACTGATACAGCGAAAACAAATTGTAAACCAAATAATTAAAATGATAATTCCTTGATAAGACTCTACTCGAAGCTATAATCCATACCATCATCAGGGTTGACATTGGGTATGGGGATGAGATTGTGTCATACAAATGTCGTTATTTAGTTTTAAAAAGACAGTTTTAAAATTGATCAAATAAACAAAGGGACCATCCATAAACCACGTGGACACTTTTTTGGGAATCTGTTACCCCCCCCCCCCTTCGTGGACAATTGCCCATACAAAAATAAACTTTTTGTATGGATCGTGACAATCGCCATACCCCCTAAAGTGTCCACGTGGTTTATGGATGGTCCCAAATCTAAGAGTGACAAAAATATGGCTTTGATTTCACTAATATCTATCATCCATAAAACTTTATTTTTTCCCAAATTTATTTAATCGGTAAGATTTGCCTCAAGATCTATATATTTAATACATGTACTGGAGTAAGCCACACAATATCACAAACCGAAGTGATTTTTTTTGATAAATCTGGAGCAACATTTGAAAAGGGCGCATAAGCATTTTGACAGCTAAAACAATTTTGCAAATTCCGAGCCAACAGGTAACTATTTAACAAAACCCGCACCGTTAGAAGGTTGCTGGGAAGGCCAGCTATTGTTTAACACATCGAGTTTTGCGAAAAAGTTACCTGTTGTCTCGGAATTTGCAAAATAGTTTTAGCTGTCAAAATGCTTATGCGCCCTTTTCTCGTGTTGCTCCAGAAATTGGTAATAAATGATTTTAGATCGAAGCCCATCTACAGGCGGAGTTGGGTTGCAGAGGGTTAATCACGGCCACACACGCATCAGCTTGATATTCCTTTGAAACATGATCACGCTGAATTCACGATGAACTTCATTGAAATAAGTCTTAGTGTCGAGAGTGAATCGGAACAGAGAGCTGTGCGCACAAGAGAGAGCAGATGGTTTGAAGCTGTTTGAGTTTACTAAAGAGCGTGAGTCCCTTGAGCAGCTGGTCGAGATATTCATACTAAGTGTCACTTTTGAGTCAACTGGATGTGCAGCTTCATTCTTGAGCGTGTAGATTGATGTAAATAACAATGAGTTTACAGTTTTGAAAATGTTATTTCGGTGGTTAACAAAGATTTGTCTGGGAGGCCAGATTATTTTGCCTGTGAAATAGTGGAAACTTGTCTCCAATTCTTGAGTGCTTTTCATCAGATGTAACAATTGTAAGTGTAATTATTTTCCAGATCAAATCTGCAAACTAAAATACTCTTTTATTAATGTTTACCAACAATTAGAGTGACAGAAAATGTCAATCCAAAATCTTCGAGATCTGCTTAACTCACTTGGATCCAGTGACTTCACCGCAGAGTCCTTCGTAAGCTGTTTCAATGAACTGCAAGAACTAAGCATTAAGAACATCAAACTGCCGGATGACGTCAAAATATCACTGATCTACCACCAGCAACGCTTCATGGTGAGGAACCTCGCCCAAAATTCTCAACCCAAAGCTGACGAAGAAGACCTGCTCAAGTCAATCGACCGGCTCATCGATGCGTTCGAAGCACTCAAGCTGAATGCGAATGACGTACTTGACGTCGATGACGAAACGCTGCTGAGAATGAAGCTGATTTTGGGTGAATTATGCTTGCTGAGAGATAGTGAACGATTGGCGTTGATTCCTCTGGAAGAGATGGCGTTCTGTGTGACGTTGTTCATTTTGGTGTTCAAGGAGAAGGAAGAATATCGTGCATTTAGGCTAATACTGAATAGAGTTAATGTTACGAAATTTCTTAGAGCGATAGTGTCAAGTTTGCAGGATTACAGAAAGGGAAAATTTGAAGCAAATGCACGCAGAAAAGTGTTCAAAAAGTTAGTAAAAATTTACAGAGTTGTTCATAAGCTTCACATTTTGTACAGCATAAAAAAGAACATATCAGCACTTGTGGATCATAACACAAATGAAAACACAAAATTAGTTGCATTGTATGTTATGTTAGAAAAAGTCAAACAAAATAGGAAATATTTTGAAGAACCAATCAATATTTACAAGCTGTTAGAACCTTGTTTTGAAAAATATGAATTTATGTCAAAACGATTAAAAATGTTTGAGACAATTTCCAACATAATCATAATTTTTCAAGTCAACACAGTTTTAAAGCATTTTCTCAACGCAGCTAGAAGTTGTCAAACAACCAAGGAGCTGCGATCACTTTTCCGTTACGTAGAAAATTTGGACCTTGTTCGACAAGGATTGACTAATTTGCACGATCAAATAGTGATATTTTTAAAAGGTTCAGAAACTGCCTCACGGTTGGGATCGTCATCCAATCTCCGATCTTTGAAGTGCTTAACAGAGCTAAATGTACCACATTTTAATCGATTGCTCTACGATGAAAATTTTGAACTAAATATTGAGCATTTTGTTAATGTTGTTGATGCATATTTTGTTGAAATTAACACAAACCAAGTTAAGAATATTGTTAAAGAAATTTGGCGATCACTGAAAAATGAAATTAGTTTTGATAAACCTATAGAATCTGATTTAGCTTCCCCAAATTGGAGTGAATCTCTATCAATAGATTAAAATACTTCTTCAGTCACAAATCTAAAGAAAAGTCTAGATTTTGTTGTAGCAAATATTCAATCTGTTCTCACCGACAATAACATTATGACAACTGGTTCAATCATTAAAAATCATTCTAAAATTCCTAATGCACTTTGCGTGGCTGTAAGGTATTGGATTGAACGTTATTTTAAAACATTGAATGGCTTTGGTTTATGTTTCAGCTGCCACAATCTTGATTTTCTTAGCAATTATGACATAGAATTCAACTCAGTCATAAACCTTCTTGTAATGGCGCTTGTCCTAACGGAAACATCATTTGAGGAACTATTATCAAGCTCGTATTGTGACAGTTTAGGATTGCTTAAAGATTTAGAAATATTTGGCTTGAATTTAGTTCAAGAACAGAAAGATTTGTTGAAATCGGTTAGGAATTTGGACATCTCAACAATTGATACTTTCAAATGTGAAGACTTGCAGCGATCTTATTTGCTGTGTTTAGAACATGCCAAAGGTCCCAATTATTACACCTTGGAGACCATCTTGGGCTATACTTTCGCAGAGAATTCTATAATGCTTGATAAATTAGGTAAATTTTCAGACACGTTTACTTCAAAGGACTTCAAATTAAGTATTGCTTTAGGCCTTAATAACTTTTCTGAAGCACTTACTCTGTGTCCACAAGATATCATCTCTTTCGACGAAAGAATGTTTGCTTGGAACGATCTGATAGATGCTCTGGTTGATTCTGGAGTTGATCCAACTAATTGGAATTTAGAAACTTTTTCGTTCGTCGTTGAAAAACTAGTCAGATATGGAAACAGTGGATCTCTGGAAAGACTTTGTTGCTTTCGTGCCGTACCAGATATTATAACGAAAGCAATTTCAACAGGAGATGATTCACTAGTATTGAAAGTGTTTGGAGATGGTCCTCAGAAAGTTGATGATGGCAGTTTGAAGGATGCCATCAAATTTCATTTGAATGATTCAGTTTTATCAATTTTGGATAAATTGAATGAAAATCAACTTGAATTTATCTTGCTTGAATCTATTAGACTAAAAAATGATCGACTTTTTGAAGCAATTATTAAAATCAAACCAACCTGCCTTCCAAAAGCATTTGAAGCAGCTGTTTACCACAATCGAATTCGAATTGTTCGAAAACTTTTGCATAGTTCAATTGATTCATCAGTAGTTAGTAGAGCCCTCTACAGTGCCATGCAGCACAAACGGTGGAAAATTGCAAAATTTCTTCTCAATAACAGCCAAGCTGATCCCACCATTCGATTCCATCCGGAATACCTTGAATTTGAAATTCCAATAGAAACAGCTTTTCAAGGGACTGTCGCCGCTGGAAAGTTGGGCCTTTTGAGAATGTGCCCAATCGATGCTGAACTAAATTGGGACTTGTCCCTAATCACCCTTGCGGCGTCAACAGTATCAGTAGATTTGATAAGATGCTTGGTTAAGCTGGGATTCAACGTGGCTTTTGAACCCGAAGTTATTCCGTGCATTATAGCAATTGGTTACACAAAGATTTGGAAGGATACCATTGCTAGTTTGGAGTTGCGTCCTTGGGATGGACCAAACGCGGATCTTACCAATTTGTACTTTCAAATTGAGCAGTGGAAAGTTCTTATGCACCTTGAGAAGATCTTCTACTGCGAAGTGTTTCAACAATCTGCAAATTTCAAATTGATGAGTTCTGTAGCAAGACGGATCAAGCTGTACAAAACATTTCAAGAGGAGTTGGTTATCAAAAAAGTCGATTCTCAAATAGGATTGTTTTCAAACATTCAGCAATATCTCAAACAGCAAAATCAAACAATAATTCAGAAGCATAAAACGTTTCATTTTTTCGGAAGTTTGGAACAGCAATACGCTTTCTGTGACTTAAAGTTTTATATTACATCCGACATTGATGACGAAAATTTGTGTGAAGAAATTGAAAGTCTCGAAGAAACCAACATCACTAGTTCATTAATTATAGATAAAATCAGTGAATTGTTTAATTTATCTGAGAAACGTTGTTTGCTCATTTTCAATATAAACATTTTTCGTGAAGACATTCTATGTTCTCGGTCGATCAATTTTCTGTTGGGTTCCACATTTTTTACAGTTGAAGTCCACCCCCAAAAAACAGTTCCTTTTTTCAATGTCCAGAATTTAGAGCAAAAAGTTCGAGGACTACTTGATGTAATTGCAAACGAAACCCCTTTCCAGTTGGCAATCAATTCTGGTGATGTTCCTTCACTGGCTCACCTATTGAGAGGCAAAAAGGCTGAAGAATTTGTCGGACTCAACTTCGACTTGTTCCACAAAATAGTTGATTTCAAAGGAAAGGAACAGAAATCCATGGCAGTGATGCTGCTTGAAGTTGGTCTCAAAAGCTGGACGCTGAATCCAAATTGGGTTTGTTCGATATTAAACTACGCTATGTCCAAAGATTGCTTAGAACTTGCTCAGCTGATTCTGTCCTACGACTGCTTTGGACGAACGACTGATGAAGAGTTCGAAAAGGTCATCAATTACGGGTCAATTGAAATTTATGAAATGTTTCTAAGCATGGTTCCCTACAATGAAGTTGAAATTTTCAAAAACGTTTCAAATGCCCTACAAAGTTTGAGCTGTAAGGAGGTTGAAATTGGGGAAGAATTGCAAACCTACCTGCAATATCAACTTGCTGATTTCGGATTTAAACATCTCTGCGCTGATCCAAAAACTCCCAAAAATTATGGAGAGTGGCTAAAATCAATCGAGTTCATTGTAGAGTGGACAAATCAGTTATCAACTAGAGAAGATTCGAATAGTTATTTGGGAATCGACAACGAAGTTCTGTTTCGCCTAAGGATGATTCACAATCAACTTTACTTGATTAAAGATAATGTCCAGTTGAGGAAAATTCCCATCATGGAGGTGACCATTCTGTTGGCTGTTTTCCTTAAAATATTCAAAGAAAAAGAATTCGATATGTACCGAATGGTAATCAACAAACCTTTATTGATAAAGTTTTTAACATCAATTTCAAACAATTTAAATGCATTTCAAGACGAATTCAAGAGAGTAACCTCTGCAATGAACTCAATAATGACAAGTCTGAAGAGTCGGGCTCGTCAAAATTTGGAACCCGTTTGGACATCTGATTCTTCTATGCCAACCTTAAGTGACAACATTTGGAACAGGTTGAGTTCAAAAAAGTTCAAAGATGTTCCTTTTAGTGCCATAATTGGTGAAGTATTTTGCACTGATTTTATCGATTTCACTTATCCAAATAAATCGCGCAAAACATTCGCGAAAATCAAAGAAATATTTTTTCGTGTTAAGCAGATGTACTCCCTTTACAAAATTGCAAAATCGCTAGATTTTAGTCAATCGCTCATTTTATCCCACAAACAAACCGCAGAAATCTTGCAGGATCAGTCCGGCAGGAAGGAAGGCTACGTCGCCGTCATAAAGCGATTCACGCAAATTTTTGGTGAGTGCATTAAAGCTACAACAAATACGCCAAACATCCCGAAAAAGATCGGCCGGATTTTGGAAACGATGCTGTGGTCTGAAGTTGAGCAGAACAAGACAACCAGGGATGTGACTTGCCACAAGTTTCCGTTGATTAAGACATTTTTCACCGCGCGGGATTTGTTTTTGTACTACACCAATACACCGAAGTATATGTCGAACGTGGGAATTGCGGTGAAAATTTTGATTGTATTTACTTGTTTTGAATATTTTCGATGGTATTTCGATTCTTTGCTGCGAATATCATCATTGAAAACTCTTCGTGATTTTATTTGCTTTGTTGGGGATCAAAAAGTGTTAATAAAACTGCAAACAAAATTATTTGCTGATGTCAAGAATTTTCATGAAGCTAATGAGTCAGCTATTGATGTAAAACTACGAGGAAATTGTACAGTTGAGATTCGAGATCTTCTCCAGCGAACAAAGACAAATTATTCAAAACGAATCGCAGTTCTTAGTTGCCTTGAAAGGATGAAAATTTCAAACTTTTTCTACGATTTTGACGTATTTCAAGCTGTGGCATATGCCAGCGATAGCATCCAAATTTGCCACAGAATGATCGAGATGAACTTTGCCAAAAGTAGAATAAGCAACGATTCGTTTTTCCAACTTTTAACCGACAACTGGAAGATTTTGCGGTACGAGGCCGGCTGGTTGGTTTCGGAACAAATGATCGATTTGGACATGATTTCGATGGGGTCTGCGCAGAGGATATTCGACATCGATAATAAGCTAGTGCAGGAGTACTATTGCAGGGAGGAAGTTGAACAAATTTGTGATTTTCTGCTCGAAGAGAGTGAGGTTTTGTTGCAAGAAAAATCCAAGTTGGAAGCAGCGCTTTTCTTGAAATTGAACAAGATTTACTTCAAAGACATCTTTCTGATTGATTCAAAATACGACGCCATTGACAAAGTGATGCCGAAGAAGAATGTTCCTAACTTGGTAAAGAAAATTAAGGAGATGCGAAAAAAAGATCAAAAAGAACTCAAACAGTTAACTCAAAATTTCCAAAATTTCATCAAACAACTTTTGAGAAAACACAATTGCGAAACAATCCACAAACTAACCAGAAACTTCAAAAACATTCCAACAGAAAGCGTCCTGGCGATTGAGTTTTGGATGCTCGAACTGAGTGAAATTCTGGTTTCAACCAAACACTTTCAGGACAATTTTCACACCATCAAGGGGGACGTTCAGATGATTTGTGGGCGGAACTTTCGAAACTACCTGGCGCACGATGGCATTTCGTACGATTTGCTGACCAACAGTTCACGCGTTAAGGTGCTTGTTAATGCGCTGGTTATGGCCGAAATTGATTGGCAACTGTTTGGAGATCGAGAAAAATTTGATCTTCCCGATGTTGAAGATGTTAAGGTTGAAGGGCTTTCACATGTTAGAACACAGGAAAGTCTGAAAGGGTCTCTTTTGGGCCAAGATGAAGCTGGAATCGAATGCTCTTTAAGTCGAGGTGGATTGCTATCGGCGAAATATTGGATGAATCTTAATAGTGAACTCCAACAGCTAAGATTACCTGATTTATGGCATTACATTAATGATGCAATGAAACCTCGTCACAAAGTGAGCTTAATTTTGAAAAATTTTAACCAGGAAAATAATTGTTTTTCTAACATAAAATTGCTAAATGCAATTAGAAAGGATCAGTTCGAGCATGCCCTTGCAACCTCCGGTGAAGATTCATGGAGTTCATTCTTCGAATCTTCCAAATTATCTGTCAGTGTTTGGAGATTCATGGGAAGATTGATCAAATACTTGAGTCAACAAGATGACATTTCTGAAATTTTGGATCTCCTAAACGACTTTGGCTCAAAATTTGAAACTATTTTAATGCTAATTGGTTCTCATGAGCTTAGAAACATCATTCTGACTGTAAATCCTTCTAAGTTGAAACATTCAGAAGTTCACGCAATCGTTCGAAGTAATTCTTTAAAGGACTTACAAAACATTGATTTTCTTTTCAATAGTTCTGAAACAATGACAGCAGATTTGGTGACTTTACTTCAAAACACAGTTTCCTGCAGCAACTTGTTTGCATTCAAATTTATGATCGAAAACTTCAAGTTTAATACTCGTGAGGACGCCGAGGAAACATTTCTCTATTGCGTGATATCAGGTCGAACAAAAATGGTTCAAACTTTGATGGAAAGTAACTTCGGAAAAGTGTTCAATTTGGAACGAGCCCTTCAGGTGGCAGCCTCTCATCGTAAATGGACTTTGGTGAAGTATTTTCTTAGCAGAGGTGCAAATTTGATTCAAATTGATGATTTAAGGAAAATTGGCCGAACAGTTTTTGGATGTTTGAAGTATTTTAAGCAATTTCCAATAGATTTGCCTGAAGGATACCACTTGCACGTTGAATTGCCAAATGTTTCGAAATTTTCACTTGCAGATTTTGAACTTTTATTAAAGTCTGGTTACAACATTTTGCGTTACCAGCCATTTTTCCGATATGTTATGAAATCAGATGATGAGGGAGTACTTGCTCTTGTTGAAAAACATATATTTAACTACAAAACTGCAACCTTGTACGATTCAAATCTTTCTGAATGGCAGCGAAACGTGCACGAATGCAAAATATTGAATTACCTGACAATCGATTTGCTCGGTCTATGCTTGAAAAACAAGGTTGACTTCTTTTACAGAATTGTAGAACGAATCAAAACTTTTGGCATTACTGATAGTGGTTTTGGAGTGGAAATTGTTAATGAGTTTGATTATGAAGTGAATGCCACTAAAGCTTTAGATTTGTGCATTGATGTTCAGAAAAGTTTATCAATCTCAAATCAAATCAATATTTTTAGCCAATTTGAAAGAGAATTTCTATACATGGATTCAGAAGATAACTTGAAACAAATAACAGTTCAGTTCAAAATATATGGTGCCAAAGAGCTTCCAAAGGTCGATCAATTTGATCAATTCGCATTTTGTGAGAACAACTTAACATTCAATCGAATTTACAGAGATATAATACAGATTGCAGAAGATCTAAACATTCTCAAGACCTGTCACATAACAACAGTTGACTTTGATTATGCAAACAAATCCTATCGATTTCTAAACATCTTATCGAACCAAATACTGCTTAGATTTTCCCCAAATTTTTCACCAATCAAGAAAATACTAAACACTCAAGACCGCTCCGGATCCACAATCATGTCCGGTGTTCCTAATTCAAAAATCTTCACCCTCCTCATCGATTGCGGAGCCGACCTGTCCATCGAAAACAACGACGGGGAGAGTGCCCTCTTTGCCTACACCCAGTGGCCCTGGTCAGAACTTGAACCAGTGTTCAAATACTGCGTTGAAAGCGGCATTTGCAACTCCAAAGGAACTCACCTGTTTCACGCCCAAAGCAACCGGAACATCTCCGTGCTGGCCGTGGCCGCCTCCAACGGCGCTGCCGAGGCTGTCCAATTTCTGGTCACCTACGGGGCAGATCACACGGCCTACGACTGCGGAGGGATGTTCCCCCTCTATATGGCAGTTCACATGCAGCGGATTAATGTGGTGGAGGTTCTGCTGAACCACAGTCACGAAACCGTGAATAAAAAGTGTCAAAATATTGAGCTGACGTCGATTTTCCAAGCAGTTTGCAGGAATAACGCAATTTTGGTGAAGATGCTTCTCGGCTGTGGGGCGGATCTCAGCTTTGAGTACAATGGACTGACCATTTTTGGAGTTGCGATCCAGCATCAAGCCAATCGAGCACTGAAGGTGCTTTTGGAATATGCCAAACGAAACAAATTGGAGGTTGTTACCGATTACAAAGAAAATACCAGCCCCATTCAGTTTGCTCTGCTGGCGGACGACGTGGAAATGTTTGAAATTGTTTTGGAGTCGGAAAGTGGAGGATCGTTTGAATGTTTAGACTCAGCAGCACTTGCAAAAATGAAGAACTTATTAAATGAACCTCAATCGGATGGATTTTCTCTGTACGCACTTGCAAAATCTACAGGAAACCTTAAAATTGTTGCCTTTATGGAGAAATGTGCTGAACTTGGGGAAAGATTCTCTGGGGAAAAAATAGAATTGGAACATCGAATCAACTTTGCTTCTACCATGAAATGGTTCAACGATTATGTGTTATCGGGCAGAAGTAGCAATAGTTGAACAAAATAGTTTAATTTAATCACATAAGTTTTTTCAATATATTTGAGGTTTCATTATACATATTATTTAGGCCTGTTTGTACAATACAGTAATGCTACAGTAAAATGTCAATATTATACTCTCATACAAGACTGATTAATTTGTGTTTTTTTTTTCTCCTGGGATCATGATAAAGCACAGTGACGTTAACATTGACACAATCACAATATTGTCATTTTCAATTAATATAAAAAATACTCCTCAATAACTCGCATTGCTCCCCCGCATCGAGATGCTCATCCTCCGCTCGACCCTGCTCACGTGGGGCATCAACGACCCCGGTGGGGCAAAGCGCCACCTCCGCGGTCGCGACAGCAGCGTCCCGTCGGTGGAGGCCCGTCCCCGGAACGGTTGCTCCTCGATGTCGGACTTTTGCGACGAACAGCAGCTCGACTCGGACTCGTCCGTCTCGTCCGGTTCCTCCTCGGTCCAGGGACGGCCTAAAAATTTAACATTTTTGATTAAATTTGAGAAATTTTAGATTGCTTAAAATGGTTCTCACCTAGTATTATAATTGATCGTCTCTTCTCATAGCCCAAATCACAGTTGCAGAACGGGTGAATGCTGTCCGGGCTCAGAATCAGCTCGACCTCCGAGTGCAAATCGTGAACATCGCTCGTAGATCGCTTCAGCTTCGGGTACCGGTTCAAAACCCGCCAGAACCGACACGCGTCCCGAAACACCCCGGAAACCTGCTCTATACTTTCCCGCACGGAAATTTCGTGAAAACACGCGCAGGAAATCTCCTTCGCCCGGCGCTGGCCCTCCTCCGTGGACACCATCCGGTCCCCGATCTGGTCGATTTTGTTCCCCACCAGGATGACCGGCACGTCCAGCTGGGTGTCCTTGTTGTACGAGCCGAGCCGGCGCCGCCGCTTGTTGTAGTTGATCAGGAACTTGAGCCGGTTGCACTCGTCGAAGCTGCACTTGTCCGCCACCGAGTACATCAGGATGAACGCCTCCGCCCACCGGATGTTCGCCTCCAGTGTCATGCAGTCCGCTTCCTGCAAAGTAGTGGAACGTAGAAATTAGTTTAAAATTATTGATCTTAAATGGAAAATAAGTCCAGTTTTCAACAATCAATAACATAGAAGGGTTAAGAAAAAGTCGTATTTTTTTATTGTTAATTTTATTTGTCATTTTAAATATTTTGTTGCCAAATCTTTTCCAACTAAAACTTATGTTTTTACAAATCATAAATTTGATACTTTTATGACACTATCGAGTGCTGCACAGTTGACCTACAGGTCGCAAAAATAAGTGAAACGTGGTTAAAAAAAAACTGAAAATTTTGAACTTTGGTATCTTCAGAAGAGTTCTTGCAAATAAAAAGGGGCAAAATTTGGGTGATTTTCAAAATCAAACATTCCACTAATATTTTTTTGAAAGTTGTTGGGAATGTCAATCCAAGCAGCTTGATCGAAGACACCAACAGTTTATCTCGCAATCTTCGCCTTTTACGAATGATTTTGTGAATAGCGTTTTTTTTAAGAGCACAGTGATGTTCTGAACACATTTAGAAAACATTTTCCCATAAGAAAAACAAATTGACTTCAGGGTCAAATGTTACAGCCAATTTTGGCATATACAAAAAATTCAATTTTTAAACTCAAATATCTTTTTAATTCCTTAGCCGAATATTATGCGTCACGTTGCCTTCGAAAGGGGGGATCTAGCAATACAAAAAGAATATCAGCGGTATACTTAAGGGTGCCAAAGAAGTTGTTGTCTTCTTATTCCCAAATTGTCAAACTCACGGACCCAATCCTGCAAAAATCTTGGTGCAGAAGCTCTGCTTGATGTGTAAGTTTGTCTGCTAAATCTGCTTGAGCCAAATTGTCAAAATAACGATTTTTGGTCATATTTTGGGTTTCTGTAAAAATTGTCATGTAAACGAAACATGTTTATAAAAAAATAAAAAAATCTTATTTCTAAGATAAAAAAGAGTTTAATAAAATTAGAAATTTTTTTTTTCAATTTATTTTTAAATTTGTTTAAAAAAAGGTTTTTTTTTTGTATGGACAATTGGAGGGGGGGGGGGAGATTCTCATAAAAGTGTCCACGTGGTTTATGGATGGTCCCTTAGTCCTCCAAATCCAAATCGACCGAAAAATCTTTTTCCAAAGTATTGATTAGGATGTAACAAAAATGACTTTTTGGCGGGCATCCAAGGGTTTGTTCCGGTGGGCATACTGAGCCCAAATCCAAAATATGAGCATGATTGGACGTAACAGGAGCCGGCACTTTGCATTTGAATTTTAAATGGAATTTAACCCGTAAAAAAAGATTTTTTCAAAAATATCACTTTTTGAGGCATTTTGGCCACTGGAGCGTCGTATCAACTAAAGGTCGTATCAACAAAGTCCGAAGAAGCAAAATATAGAGAAATTTCTAAGCTTTTCAAAAATATTTTTTCCTAAAGTGTGCAAACATGTGCACTAATTTTAAAAAATTAAAAACTGCGACTATTTTCAAAAAAGTCACCTAAATATGGATTTAACTTGAAAACGGTGCACTTTATCAAAATTTTAACAATGTACTTTTTGATAGCAAATTTGATTTTACATCGAAAAATGAAGTTGAAAAAATTTTTCGACCAATATTTCGATTTTTTTAAAAATCAGTGTAGATTAAAAAAATCATAACTCGGTCAATGATTTTTGGCACAGCCTGGAAATTTCTGAAAAGTTGGCATTTTATGTCCTCTAAAACATATCAAAAAATAAAAAAAAATAAAAATAGTGTTTTTTTTTTTTTGCAAATCAAGTTTTAGTGATAAAAAGGTAAATAAAAAAATCACCAAATTTTTTTTGCCGTGTATCATTTTTTTTAATTTTCATACATCATTTTTGTATGGACAGCTGCGAAATTTGTATGGAAAATTATATGGAAAAACTAATGATGCAAAATGGCTTCTTTGGGCATACCGAAGGCACCAAAAAAGTTTTAGTCGGATTAAAAAATACAAAAAAATCGAATGACCGAAATCCTAGAGAACTGCTCATTATGCTTTTCTATCATAAAGTTTTTTTAGTTAAACTTGAACATTTTCGAAAATATACTTTAAATAAGCATTTTAAAGTATATTTTCGAAAATTCAAAAATCTTAGAAACTAGACCCTTTATAAAAAAAATAGTTAAGTCATAAATTTTATTTTGCATATAGAACTCGTGTCGAAATCTCACTTAAACAAAATTAGCCTTTTCCAAAAATGACAATTGTTTCTAAATTCAAATTTACGGTACCGAAATTTGCACAGAACTCTAGCGCAAGACATGATTTTTATTTTTATTTTAGTGTTGCATTGCAAGTTTCATTTCAAGTTTCTGTCTTCCCCCTTTCAATGTTTTTTTTTTTTTTTCAGAAAATCAGGGGGCACACACAATTTTTGCTGAAAATTTAATTTTTCAAAAAAGAACATGTACAATCGAGTGAGAACTATTTAAAATTAAAATGTTTATTTTTTAATTTTTAATCAAATTGGGCTTTTTGCAAATTTAGAATTTTGGGATCCAAGGTCGGGAAAAAAACATAACACATTAGGAAAAAAAACTATTTTCATAAATTCATTGAAATTATGCTATTTTGCGGTAGTGTTACATCCTTAGTTATGCATAATGTATTTTGTGGTTCATCAAAATAAAAAAAATAAAATGTGCAAAAAATTTGATATTATTAATAATAAATACAATTTAGTGCATTATCTTCCTCCGGAGCTATTTATTTCTTGATTACAATTTAAAATGCTTCTTTAGAGTTTTAATTAAACGTCAAAGTGCTGATATACAACACAAGGTATCCGATGGAAATACAAGTTGGTTCCCGTATGAAGTCGAAAAACTTACATTCGGCTGTCCGGCCGCGTCCAGGATGTCAAACTGCACAAACTCGTTGTCGACCAGGGTGTGGAAGCTGTACACCTTCTCCAGATTCGGATCGTACTCGCCGATGAAGCGTTTCGTGATGAACCGAACCACCATCGCTGCAAGCAAATGAACACAAAAAGGTCAATTTAGAGGGATGTTTTTCGCTGAACAACTTTACGAACTTTCTAATTGACCCAGTTGGGCAATGTTTCTTTCTTCAAACGCCAAAAGCGCTGAGCTGTCGACATCAGTTCACACGTCGTGACATGACCTATCGCTTTGTTACAGTTTGATAAGAAGAAAAATTTACCTTTAAAAGTGCGCAATTTTCCTCCCACTTAGCAGCGAAGGTGCCGCTGACCTTCTCCCAGTGGAGCTTTGAACTCACGCGAATTTAATCAACGTTCGACCTTCACTTAGCACAGGTAACGTGCCACAGACAAACGGACATGGTTTTTTATATTTATTTTGTAATATTGTTTTCTTATGAGTTTCTTTTCAGAAACAAGTGTTGAAAAATTGCAACATTTTTTTCTGGTAATTGTCTATGGCACTAATTGATGATGAAAAGTAGAAAAACTTTTTCGCTTGGTTTTCTTTCTCTGTCGGTGTGGGTGTGTGTGTGGAAATCATTAAAAGTTTTTTTTCCCGTACTACGCGTGCCGCGTCGTCATCGTCAATTCATTGTGTTCTATTGAGGCAGACAGTACTCGACTTTCCTCCCGGTCCCCCGGGAGGGAGGACCGTAGTACTACGACTTGGTTGTTTTGGCGCGTTTCCGACTGTGGCGTGTCAACTCTTTTGTCGGTGAAGTCAACGGAAATTTCGCAATATTATGCATTGAGTAGAGGTTAGAATTTGGACAACGGTTACATTTTGTGAAATTTTTTTATGTTTGTCTGTTTTTATGAGCTCATACTTATTTATTTTTTTCAATTGGTCAAACATTGTTTAAGGACACAAATGTCACTACATTAATGTCCACGAGCAAATGATTCGATATAAAAAGACAAATATACGAAGATGGATCAACATCTGTAGGTAATCTTTTCGGTTTAACGATGTCTAAACCTTTAGAAGAATCTGGAATTTTCATTAGTTTCTAATAGCGTTCTGTATCACGCTTTATTAAAGTGAAAAGATGTTGAGGCATGGTTGTTACCGAAATTTATCAAAATTCCTTTAATAAACTAATAAAGATTGATTTAAAATAACCAGTCACGTTGGTTCGCTCCAACTCAAAGTAAATAACTTATCAAATTTCGTACTAATTTATCTTCCTTTCAACCGAACTCGATTAGCAGCTCGGTGACCTTCGGCTTAACCAAACAATCAAAATATTATCTCGACCGCAGCTGCTTTCCTTCCGGATCCGCCCACGCACACACTCATTTTCCCACACTTTTCCAAACTCACAAAATAACTCTCTTCCACCACCATCCCAGAGCGAAGATGCCAGCCCATAAGCTCTCAGCACAAGTTGCGAAATCCCTTTTTCATCATTTGGCTGACTCGTCAAACCTAGAGCGACATCGGGACGGCGTCAAAACAAACGACTCCCTTCCCCCTCCCTCCTGTGATGATCCCGGATGATGGCACAGATTAGCCTACGCCATTATGGTCCAGCTGATAACCCGAATGTATGAGAGGGTGGCGGAAGCGTGTGGGCTTATCAGTTTTAGCAGCATCAGGTCCCCCCCCCCTTCTTCCTCCTTAGCTGCTATGAATAGAGTGTGATGGGAGGAATCTGCGGGGGGGGGCTTATAAGTTTACTTTGAGGAGCAAATGGTTGGCACACGCTTGGCGTTCTTCCTGGCTGGGCGTCGAAACTTTTTGGAATTTCAGTGAGGATTCCGAAAGCATTGCATAACTGCCTTTTTTATTATTTTATTTGAAACGTTCCTTGAAATTGAACGGATTACTTCTTAGTAACCAATTTTGTTAACGTTTGTAATATTCTGAAAAAATACTCTGTTTTCAGCTAAGTGCAATGTAAAATCGTTTTGGCTTTCGAAAGAAATGGTCTCGCAAAGATTGCTAATGTAGCAAAAAATCAAATTTAAATTTTCCGTCATATAAGGCTGGTACAAATATTTTGAAAAGTTTTTGTCACCACCCCCCTTCAAAATTGGCCCGAAAAATCAGGGGGCAAAAAAATATTTTTACAATAAACTTCAAAATTTCAATGAAAATTCAAGTGCAACCAGCTAAAATCAATTAAAATACATTCTCCTGCGTTTAAAATCATGTTTAGCATCTTTGGGTTTATTAAAAAATCTTAAGATTTTTTGAAAAATTTTCGATGCAAAATCTTTTTTTTCGATACAATTTTTGTTTTTGTCGGATCTTAGATTTTTTGAAAACTAATGATTGCAAAACAACTGAACTAGTGTAAAATGCATTTTAAAACACTTTTTTCATTTAAATGTGAAGACTATGGCTTGTTATTTAAATTTTGAATATTTTTATATTTTTTTGCCCCCCCCCCCTTGACCACGGCTAGGGCTGAGGGACAAAAACATTTTTATATATTTGCATCGGCCTAAGTCATATAACAAGATGTTGATTTTTTTGTATTATAATGAATTTAAATGTTTGTATTGAAAATGGAAGAAATTTTAAAAGGTTGTTGATTTATGCAATTTTTATATCACAAACCCTATCCACAAGATTAAATGTAATATGAATGGCATGAAACTGGCTTTATCAATGATTATTCTTGTTTGAATTACTCTTTCGATTGCAGTACCAAAAGTATATAAATGCTTGATTTTTTGATAATGTATTTTTGAGGATAACTGTTGTCAAATTATGAGTATTTTTAACAAATTCGAATTGGTCAGCAATGTTTACGGTATATTTACTCTAGTTCAATTTTTAATGGTTTTTTTGGCACATGAATCTCCAAAGTAACTTAACGAGCATCTACAAAATTTAACTTTTTCGAAATATTACATTTATAAAATTTGTCAATCATCCAAATTGACCTGTTATGAGTCAATTATTCAAAAGATTTTTTTTCAGCAAGCAATATTGAAATTATTTTTAGTTGTTCTAAAATAAACAGTCAGTGTTTTGAAACAAGAAGTAAGATTTTAATAATTTTTTTTATTTTTGAATTTCTCAAACCTCTTTTTGCATATTTAATTGTTATGAAATTATAATTGAAACCATAATTTATGCTCGAGTAATTTCTTTAGTCAAACGAATTTTTAAAGTTTAAAAAAGTTGAACACTCATTTAAAAAAAAAATATAAACTGATTTAGATCCAAATCAGCTATTTTTTTCAAATGAGCTAATTTTCTTTTATTTAAGCAAACGTAAATTTGAGGTTCAGTTAATATTAAAAATAATTTCAATTGAATAAAAAAGACATTTTCATGAATCCATATCGAATTGTTTTTTTTTTCACTTAAACCGGCTTTGGAAATAAAATCACACGTTTGCTAAGAAATTTATTGCTCTTAAAACAAATAAAAATCATGAAGATAGTTTTGAAGCCTGTTTGTAATATTCTTAAGCTTTCTTATTAGAAAATGATATCACTTTTTCTTATCTACATAATAAGGGAAAAATAACTGAAATTTTTTTCTAACCGATTTTTGATCTTTGAAAATCAGAAAAAAAGAATTATTCTGCTTGGGGAATGACTTGTTTTTTTTTGTGATTTTGCCAATGATTTTGAACCTGTCATTTGTCATGGGTCAACTTTGGATGCATTTTTTACTGAATTTCCTTTATTTCAAGTATAATTAAGTTTTCACTTATTTTTGTTTGATGGCAGTCTCTACATATTTTAATTAACAATTGTTATGATAGTGATATCTTTCTTTAGCAAAAAATGTGAATAAACAAAAAATATGAAAAAGCTCAAAAGATAATGGATACGTCGTGACAGCAAAAGCCAAATACTTTTAGAAACATTCATTAACAAAAAAAGCAAAATTCAAAATAAAACTCCTCGAAATTTTATCAGATAAATTAAAATTTTAGTGAGCCTATCTCTATAAAATAATTAATTTAAAATGAAAAAAACACATATTTCAGGAAAAAATTGGGCATCAGAGAGTTGAAATTATCATGTCTTGCAACATTTTAATAACAATAGTTAAATTGCTCTCAAAACATTTTGAAATTTATTAAAACTGCTTCTCGAGATACTTTGAGTTCTTCTCTACTATGTTTCACTTGCTATTTCGCTCAAAAAAAATGTCTCTCTGGTGTACGGTATATGATTAAGGGGTTTTATACATGTGAGTAAGAGATAATTTAATCTCAAAATTTTGCCATACGCAAAGCGGACTGTCAAATTTTCTGAGCGTTTTTCTCGTAACACCGAAAAGATTTACGAGTGCCACGATATCTCGAGATTTTAAGGACCGAATCGGCTGAAATTTGAGGTGAATACTCTCAAGACATATCCCATGTGCATGACGAAGCTGGATTTTTAAAATTTGCTTTTTTTTAAAACAAAAATCAAAAACTGTACGATTTTTTATATGAAAAACAAAAAAAAATATGTTCTTTTTTTTAAATAACGTTTTTAAAAATCGACCTTCGTCATGCACACGGGACTGATTCAACGAGACTTCACCAAAATTTTGAGCCGATTTGGTCAACGCAGTGTTGAGATATCGTTGCACCCGTTTTTTGAAACTGCTATTTTCAAATAGCTCAGCTCAGCAATGATTCAACCAAATGTCTTCAAATTTATTTTGTTAACAGCCCGAGCAGACGGAAATAACTTGGGAATAACAATTTTTTGTTATTTGAAAATACTAGGCTTTTTTTTTATATAATAGTCCTTGTTTATTCTTTTAAAATTTCAAAGTTCAAATTTGAAGTTTTCTACACTAATGTTATCTATAGAATTATTACAAACAAAATATAAATATTTGGCAACAATGAGTTTTGTTTGAATTGAATGCTCTCGTGACAATCGACTAAATGATGGATACAGAAAATACTCATTCCGTTTATGTCTAAGGTTAGGACTAATAGCATTCAGTTTTGTTTTCGCATAACTCCATACTGGGGAAACTATGCGACACTCGAATAGCCTATGCTCTAGTGTGTCCACTGTCCGCGGACAATGGTCACAATTCGGACTAGATCGTCTGTTTTGCCGATGCAGCAGCTCGTTGTGTTGGATTTTCCCATGTACTGCGCAATACCAATTAGATCGAAGTGTAGAGTCCAGTTTTTGATCTCCTAGTTGTTTGAAGATACGTCTCCATTCTCGCTGGGTTTCTAGGATGGCAGGATCACATTCACCTTCCATGAGCTCTTGGAAGATGACGAACGAGCTGGGCTGCTGAATTGCACGTGGTGACAGTGTTGATATTTCCAGAACAGTTGTTTTGATTTGTGGGTAAGCGGCTGGTATCTGAAAGAAAGGTGTGTTGTATCGCATGTCCCTGAAGAGGTCTAGTTCACTTTCATTTTTCAGCATCCTGTTTGTGATCAGCGCAGTTGATTTGAGGCCAGGTGAGTGAAGATTCAGACCACCACGAGATTTGGGAAGAGACAAAGTCTCCAGCCGGATGTGTTGTTTCCCACCAATCCACAGGAAATTCCGAAATTCTTTCAGAATCTGCGTCTCAAACTTTTTGGGAAGCGGAAGTGTTGAAGCTGCGTACCACAGTTTAGAAGACACAAAGGTGTTGATGTGGATGACTTTCTGGATCAGATTTAGAACTCGAGACTTGCACGTCCACAGTCGCCATTTCAACTGCTTCAAAATGTTTTGCCAGGTAAGCTCCATGGATTTCTTCACGGTATCCGTGAAGATAAGCCCCAAGATCTTGCAGGAGTCCTCGAAATTCAGCCAAGGCGGAATACCATTTGTGTCTACATTTCCAATTTTCAGCGCCACTGTCTTTGCAAGGTTGAGAACTGCACCAGAAACTGGTTCATAAGCTTTGATCACGTTGACTAACTGCGTGAGTCGTCTTCCGTCTGGTACAAATATGCTTAGATCGTCTGCGTAAACGTTCAGCGCGTCGCCAGCGAGTCCCTCTGAAACAATTTTGTCGACCAATGGTTGCATGTATAGGACGAAGAGCAGCATGCTGAGAGGGTCGCCTTGCCTTACGGACCGTAGTATTTGAAACGGACGTGATAGATTTCCGTTCACCAGAATTCTAGAGAACGAGTTCCTAGTAATTTTTTGTAAGAAGTTGATCAAGCGAGGATTAAAGTTCATCTGCTCCATCACCCTGAAGAGGAAGCTGTGGTTGACCCGATCGAACGCATGGTCCATGTCAAAAGAGACAAGCATGGAAGGCTGGCCACGGAATTTCAGTGCAGAGATTTTGTCCAGGATCTTTGTCGTTGCTTCGAAGATGTTATGCTTCCCGTTGGAGCACTTCTGGTGACGTGAAAGAACTGTTTCGACAAGAGGCGTGATTCGTTGTTTGATTATTCTAGTTAAGACTTTGTAATCAAAGTTTAACAGCGTAATCGGCCTGTACGCCTTCATGTCCTTTCCGGTACCCTTCTTTTCACCAGCACAACTATTCCATTCATGAATTTGGAAGTAGTGTCTGGTGCTTGAAGAGCTTCATTCATTGTCAGCGTGAATTCCTGCTTGATGATGTCCCACGCTTTCGAGTAAAATTCTTTGGGTAGACCGTCTTCGCCAGGTGATTTCCTCGAACAGCTTTGCTTGATGTACTTGAGAATTTCTTCTTCGCTCACAGGTTCCAAGATTGCTTCGTTGCGTTCATTGTTTGGAGGGATGCTGCAGGTTGGCACAAAGTCAGGTGAATGAAAGTCCACAATGTTGTTTGAGAACAGGTTTTCAAAGTACTCCACTGCATGTTGTACGACTTCCGGTCCTTGGATGATTCTTCCGTCAATCTCTAGTTGGTGAATGTATGTTGACTTTCGATTTTGGCTTTTTTCGGCCAGGTGAAACGTGCTTGTCGGTTCTCCTTGTAGGTAGGTATCATACAGCAGGCGTGATTTGTTGGATCTTTCCCTCTGCATTCTCAGCATCAGGCTTTTGATGTGATTGATGCGAGTAAGCTGCGAAGCGTCGTCGATGTACAGTTCATAGCGTCGAGCTAATTCCCCATGCAAGAGCTCCATTGAGTCTCGATACTCCCTATTTTGGATCGATGACCGCCATCTGAAGAAGGCAGCCAGCTTTGGTTTAGCAAATTCTATCCACCAGATTAGCCAGGATGTGAAGTTTCGTCGCTGCCTTACTAGATAGTCCCATTTCCGTTGCAGCTCAGCCATTGTGTCCTCATCGTCCATAGTTGCTGCGTTCAATCTCCAAACTCCTCGACCAATATTTGTACCCGCAACTGGCATCACCATGCGCACTATCACAGCTTTGTGATCACTAAAGCAAGTAACAGCATGTTGGATTGTCCTTAGATGCTCTCTTGTTGACTTCGACACAAGAAAACGATCCAGTCTTGAACCAGAACCTCCTCGAACGAAAGTGTAGTTTGTTTGATTCCGATGTAACTCCCTCCACACATCGATCAGGTCAAGCGAAGTCATCAATCGTGAAGTCATTTCACTCTTAGGGGTGGCACCTGTAGCATCACGGTCGTTCACGATCGAGTTAAAGTCTCCTCCCAAAATTAGCGGACCAGAAAGATTGCGCAAGTAGTGCGCACAGGTGCAGTTGAAGAAGTTTTCACGTGACTGGCGGTTTTGCGAACCAGTAGGCGCGTAGATGTTACACAGCGTTGTCCCATTTCTCAAGCGTACGACGATTAATCGTCCGTCCAGTGATTTCTCAACCGTTACATGCTCAACTGTAGATTTCAATCCAATTGCAACGCCCCTTCTTCGATTGTCTATATTGTACAGCATGGTGTAGCCGGGGATATTTATAGTATCGTTTTCAACTTCTTGAAGGAAGAAAACGTCTATTTCGTGAGCGCGCATGAAACTGGTCAGCGCATCCAGCTTAGTTTGGCTCGTGATGTTGTTTATGTTGATAGATACGAAATTATAACTTTTAAATCCACTTAGACCCTTTAGGAAAATGCCCGCGTAGTGCTGCTATTGCCCAACAGATGTCGCTAGTATCGCACGGTTTTGTCTGACCCTTTACGTTTTGATGTCCGTTCCAGGTCTCTGGTTCTGTCAAGTAGTTTGACAAAACAGCTGTTCTTGCGCTGCTGTCATGGTTTTTGTGTTTACATACCACTTCCAAAAGCGCTGCTTTCACCTGTTTTTTTCTTGGACCGTGTGTTGATGCGAGTTTGAACTTCCGTGTTTTAATTATCACCAGCCATTGGCGAGGCGGTGCACGTCCCGGCAGGTAAGTTCCGTGCAAATTTTCTGCACACCACGATGTGTGCTGCGATCTGTGAATAATTGAGATTCTTTTGCAGAAAAGGCAGTATCCGGAGGTGCTTCGGCAGGACATATATCTGTGCTTCTTACCTGTGGAGCTAGGTGAAGCTGCTTGTTGATATGTTGTCCTCATCGCCGGGCAGGGTGTGTTTCGGTTGCGGATTCCAAGTTCAGCTCGGCAGGAAAATCTGCGAGCAGTTTGTGTGCTCGACGTCGAACCGCAGATGCGGATGATAGATGCAGAGCGGCCAGGCAATCTGTGAGCAGTTTGAGGACTTTTGAACGGCGGGCAGTATCTGGTGCTTCGGCAGGACATATACCTGGACCTGAGCTTCTTACCTATGCGAACAGGTGAAGCGGCGTGATGGTATTCTTTCTTCAACGACGACGGGCCAGACGTGCGGCAGTAAGCGACTCCAGGAGCGCCTTGTTCGGGAAATCTGTGAGCAGTTTGAAAACTTTTCAAGGGCGGGCAGTATCTGTTGCTTCGGCAGGACATATACCTGGACTTGAGCTTCTTACCTGTAGAACCAGGAGAAGCGGCGTAGTTGCATTTTGTCTTCAACGACGACGAGTCAGACGTGCGGCGGGAAGCGACTCCAGGAGCGCCATGTTCGGAAAATCTGTGAGCAGTTTGGGGGCTTTGAATGGGATGGCAGTATCTGTGGACGCTTCGGCAGGACATATACCGGAGCTTTTTACCTTTAGGAACTATGTGTTGCGCGAAATAAATGGTTGCTGAAGAGTGGCGAGTTTGTGATGACGATGAGTAGTTGGATGTAGATAACGTGGTGATGCAAATAAAGCTAAAAACGATGTTATTTGGAGGAGCCAGATTTGGACTTGGATCCGGACAGCCGTTTCGACTTCTTCTGCGGCTTGGAGCGTGCGGGGCGTTTCTTTCCTGCCGTTGAATTTTCAGCTGAATCGGCTTCCGACTCGGCTTCTTCCGTCTGCATTTTTGCATCCTCATCACTTGAAATCTCGTAGTTTTCATCTCCAGCAAAATCTAGTTCTGGAAAAGTCGAGTCTTCTTTGCTTTCTTGTTCCGGAACGACTTCAGGGATCGCCGGAGCCTCCTCATCGGCAAGGAGTTGTTCTTCGTTCAGCGTCTCGATCGGCAGAGAGGGTCGTGGCATCAATGGAGGTGGTGCTGGTAGGGTTTCGGTGTTTTGTTTTTCTTCGGTGCTCGGGTTTACACCCAACACGATGTCGGCCAGTGTCAAGCGGCTGTTAACGCTGCCCGTAATAGCCTTCTTAACGTCAGAACACTTCTGTCCAACGTGGAGATAGCGGGAACAGTGTCTGCAGGTGGGTCGCTGATTACGGTAACGAACGTACCCCACTTCTTCCCCGATGTTGACATAGGATGGAATAGGTTTCCGGATCCTCATTCGAACAATCCGCGTACCTGTCGGTACACCCGGGAAGTGTTCCTTCCACAGCTCATCTGTGATGGACAGAATCTCGCCGAACTCTGCTAGGTGTTGCGCGATAATCTGGGTGGGCATGTAGGGGGGAAGATCGTGGATCTTAACTTCGGTAGCTCCATCTGCAGTGTGCAGCGGGATCGGAGTTTGTACTCCATCTTCCGACGTCATAGTGAGCTTCATGTCGAACTCTGCCACCAGTTCCTCTGCGTTGATTTCTGGACTCATCTCGATGTAAACAAATGACTTGGTCATGCTGAGCTGGAGGTTGCGAATTTGTGTGATGTCTAGTTTGAGCTGCTCGAAGGCGAACTTGCGGATTTGTGTTATTGTTGGTTTTTTTGGGACCGGTCCAAAATCGATCACCACCGTGTTTTTACGGTAGCCACGCATCTCGTTCATGATGCGGGCCAGTAGGCAATATTTGCCTAGCGCGGAGAGTGGTTGCAACTATTAGCGAAAAAAACAACTCGCAGCGCGAAAGTGTAAAGACGTGCGCCCCAACCGAGGTTTTGACGTCAACTGATACGTCGTGACAGCAAAAGCCAAATACTTTTAGAAACATTCATTAACAAAAAAAGCAAAATTCAAAATAAAACTCCTCGAAATTTTATCAGATAAATTAAAATTTTAGTGAGCCTATCTCTATAAAATAATTAATTTAAAATGAAAAAAACACATATTTCAGGAAAAAAATTGGGCATCAGAGAGTTGAAATTATCATGTCTTGCAACATTTTAATAACAATAGTTAAATTGCTCTCAAAACATTTTGAAATTTATTAAAACTGCTTCTCGAGATACTTTGAGTTCTTCTCTACTATGTTTCACTTGCTATTTCGCTCAAAAAAAATGTCTCTCTGGTGTACGGTATATGATTAAGGGGTTTTATACATGTGAGTAAGAGATAATTTAATCTCAAAATTTTGCCATACGCAAAGCGGACTGTCAAATTTTCTGAGCGTTTTTCTCGTAACACCGAAAAGATTTACGAGTGCCACGATATCTCGAGATTTTAAGGACCGAATCGGCTGAAATTTGAGGTGAATACTCTCAAGACATATCCCATGTGCATGACGAAGCTGGATTTTTAAAATTTGCTTTTTTAAAACAAAATCAAAAACTGTACGATTTTTATATGAAAAACAAAAAAATATGTTCTTTTTTTTAAATAACGTTTTTAAAAATCGACCTTCGTCATGCACACGGGACTGATTCAACGAGACTTCACCAAAATTTTGAGCCGATTTGGTCAACGCAGTGTTGAGATATCGTTGCACCCGTTTTTTGAAACTGCTATTTTCAAATAGCTCAGCTCAGCAATGATTCAACCAAATGTCTTCAAATTTATTTTGTTAACAGCCCGAGCAGACGGAAATAACTTGGGAATAACAATTTTTGTTATTTGAAAATACTAGGCTAATAACATTATATGTTATTTATAACAAGATTTGTTATTCGTCGTTATGATTTTTTTGTTATTGGATTGTTATTGTAATAACAGACTAAAAACATTTTTAGTTATTCTTCGAACAAATCTTTGTTATTACTTTTTGTTATTTTAACAACTTATCCGACCATCCCAATAACATTTGGAGATATTCTTCCATAACAAGAAATGTTATTCCAAAGTTGTTTTGGATTTCAACCAATATCAGACCAATAACAAATTTTGTTATGATAACATAAACTGTTATTATACCCTTATGCAAAAATGGATTTTTCAAGAAGATTCCATAACAATTTCTGTTATTTTAACAGTATTTGTTATTGAAATGGCATGAATTTTGTTATTACCGTTTGCCCGGGAGATGAAAATGTAAATTTCAATACCCTGAAACAGATTTAGAAAATAGTTAAAATGTGTGCAAATACCAACCAACAATCGACTCAGTCTCATAAAACAGTTTGCAGAATTATATTGGATCTCGAGCACATCCTATTATTTACAGAAAACGTGCCACAATTTGTGTGCAACTTTAGTCTCTAAAAAAAATGAAATCAAAATTATGTATCATAAGCCATACGAACTTTTATGAATGAGATGATTCGGTTGGGGTTTTGTTAGGTCAACAGTTTATAGATTGATCCACACACAAAAAAAATCATGGTTTCATTACATCCGGGAATCTTACCATGACTTATAATACTATGAAATTCTTGGGTCATGTAACTTCGCATGGACCAATCTTCGGCTATTCAAGCACCAGATCCTTGTCGGAAGTAGCCACGTGACAACAGCCGCCAGTCCGTCAGCCGGGCGTGGACATTCCAAGCAAACAATATTCGATATTAAAATGGGGCAATAAAAGCTCCCAGCAGCAGTCTGTCTGGCATCGTGCAGCATCATCAGTACCATCATCATCATCAAAAGTATCGTCAAAGTCGCATTACTCGTTGATGGTATTTCTGTGTCGCTTTGCCGAAGAACATCGATTCTGGGTCAAAGTGATTAATACTTCATTTTATTGATACATTGGTCCCTATTTCCGAATATTATATCGATGTGCTTATTGTTGGATGAGGCTGGTGTCGGCTCGAATAAACACTGACCAGGTGCAATGTGGTGTGAAATTATTATTAGGAATTGCTTAATTTAGTAGTCTAATAAAGGTTGACGTCATCAACGTTCTTCAAAGATTAAATGAAGGGTGTGTAATTTGTCAATGTCACACTCACGTATTCTCATGTTCCGTGTGAGCCACAAGTAACAAAGTACTCTTTGTGATATAAGAGAATTGATCGAGAGTCTACCACAAAATCTGATATTTGTTGGCTTAACTCAGTAGCTGCGGTTTGCGGGTTTTCCAGTGACTGTCAACCCGTTTCCTAACATTATCATTCAAAAAGCAAGTAAAAATCGGAGAGACACTTTTAATGCTAATACATCTTGAAGCTTTAGGAAATGTATCGCAATTGTTTATTAATGTTATTTTCCCCCAACAACACACCGGTATCTGCTTGTTTTCGTTGCAAATCGGAAGATCTGCAATCGCGGAAAAAGAAATATTATATTTATCTTACTCACAAACGCACAAACACAAACAGTCGCACACCCCCGTGTGCAGCATCGCATCTCTTATGAAATACAATATGCCACAGTTGGTTAGTTCGAACATGTCGGCGGAGATCGGCAAATAAAAATAAACCGTTTGCTGCTAGTGTAGAAGCGTGTAGCGCGGAAATCGCCAACTTTTTTGTTGCTGTTGTTGCTCAGAATGCTTTTATGTCGGCATTAAACTGGAAAACGAACCTGTCAACTTGGGAGGGCTATTAACATGTGTGTTGCGGGAATGTTTTTAAAAATATCTAATTTGAGGCATGTGACAAATACTTAGTTTTTTTTTGCATTTTAGATGATTGGAATGTTTTTTGAAATCATAGCTTTTATGTAGATTTCATTTTTTTGTTTTTTCATTTTATTTCCAATCCATCTCAAATCTAATTTGGTTTCAGTTGAAAACGAGTTAGAGCATTGTTTCTCAATTTGTGAATTTAGCATTCCTTAGAGGGAGTGAGATTCTATGGAAATTCAATGTTTTTAAAAGTTTCTGCCAATCCAATTGGCTATTTTTTTTAAACATTTACACAAACAATTATTTTAGATTTTCTTGTGAAATTTGTGAAGCTCTTTGATAACTTTCCCACCTACCCCTCTTTTTTTAAATTAATTTTTAATGGTATTAAAAGATATAGCTGACAATAGCTACAAATTTAATTGCCTTTTTTTATTTTTTTTATTTTTAAAAATCATTAGCAATTCTTGAATATTTTTGCTTTAGTTTTAGTTTTTTTTAAAGG
Organism: Culex quinquefasciatus; assembly: GCF_015732765.1. Lineage (NCBI taxonomy): Eukaryota > Metazoa > Arthropoda > Insecta > Diptera > Culicidae > Culex > Culex quinquefasciatus. The sequence continues at coordinate 208,795,206 of NC_051862.1, read as the reverse complement.
AGTTTTATGGTTCTTTCAAACATGTGCATTATTTTAATATTTGCATATATTTTTGAAGAATGTTTATGAGTTTTGAGATTATTTCGATTAGCAACCAGTCTTTATTTTTATTTTTTTTTTTTTTGAAGAGGTAGTTTTTCTTCTTACAGATTTTTAAAGATTAATTTAAAAAAAAATGAGGATTTGTATAGTTCCGAATTTTTGAGAACAGTATCTATTGACAATCGTTACTTGATTTTTTAAACAAGCATCAATGAAACCATAAAAAAATTGTTGTCGTTTAATATTTTTTGTGTGTTTTGCTTTCTTTCAAACAAAAAAAAAATATTTGACATCATATTTATTTTCGCTTATTGAAAAAAATATATTTGTATATAAATATATTAAAATTGGTTGCTTCCACGTTTTGCTGAATTCCAAATTAAAAATTAAACAAGAGTAGTTTAACGGCTTCACGGCGTGTTTTCTGGGCAACCTTAAAGAGAAAAAATAGTCATCACTACTTTCAAATGTGTCTTATAGGAAATTTTCTCAGCTTTCCAATGCTTCCAAGAGCGAAATGTTTCATCGGGAAATTTCTGAGATATCTCTATTTTAAGTTTTTTCTTTTAAAATCCTTGATTATTAATTGGATACTTTTAAATAACAGTCCAGGAAACTTGTCAAATTATGTGTTTCATGTGTCTTTTACTCATCAAAATGTGCAGAATAAGACAAGAAACAACTTTGTAGAAGGTTGCAAACCGCTAAACATTTTGAAAATTAAGTTTTAACCGAATTTTTGGATATGTGGGATTTATTCAAATATTAAAATAATAAAATCGTATTGAAATATTATTGTTAAAAGAACAAATAGATTATTACATAAATATAATAAATATAATATTTCCTTAATCAAAAACTAAAGAGTTGCATGGATACAAAACATGTTTAATACTAGAAATTAAGAAATTAGTTTGATAAGAAAGTTTCTGTTTGTTTTGTTTTTGTTAAAATATTATTTAATTTTTGTTCAAACAAAAAAAAATGTTTGTGACGGTGTTTTCAGCATTCTAAATTGGAAGACTCGAGTTTAAGTGCTACTTTTAAGTGCATTTTCAACAGAAAACATTTTATAAAATTTAATTTTTATTTTATACTGATGAAAATATGACTTTTGAAGCTTGCTGCAGTAATATGTAGTATATTTTCGATTTCAAATCATATTTGTATTTATGTTCCAGGTTAATGTTTGCTTAAGAAAAAATCAAATTTATTCATTAAAATTCAAAAATACCATTAACAATCACAAACCTGCCATAGTTTCGGTTGAACAAGCTAAATCAGAGTAGACACGTGTTATTTGTACACAAAAAATATGTAATTATCAAATAATTCTTGTACAAAATATATTTTTACACTGTTTTATGATTTTAATTTCTGAATAAATCCCATATATTCAAAAACTTAGACAAAACATGATTTGCAAAATGTTCAGCGATTTGCAACCGTCTACAAAGTTTTTTTTTGTCTTATTCTGCACATTTTGATGAGTAAAAGACACATGAAACACATCATTTGACAAGTTTCCTGGATTGTTATTTAAATGTTTCCAATAAATAATAAAGGAATTTAAAACCAAAAACAATAAAATAGAGATATCTCAGGAATTTCCCGATGAAACATTTCGCTCTTAGAAGCATTGGAAAGCTGAGAAAATTTCCTATAAGACACATTTGAAAGTAGCGCTGACTATTTTTTCCTGATAAGGTTGTTCTAGAAAACACGCCGTGGCTTCCATGTGTGCTTTTTTGTACTAAGCTTGCTGATTTTCCTTTCCAGTTAGCATAAAGAAGCACAGAGTATGCTATAAATTTTGTTTTGTCTTTAATTCTGCTTAAACGTTTTTTTTTTCTAATTGAATTGGGATCAATTAAAGGAAAAAAAATAAGAAGCTTAACTAGCAGAACAGACTAGATACTGATAATAATAATTATAAAAAAATCTTAACAAGTCAAAAGTAAATTAACATTATAGTTCAAGAATCAAGTGAAACATGCTTAAAATGGCATCATAAACAAATTAAAAATAAAAATCTTAAGAATTAAATCCGCCGAAAAGAGGGTTATAATAAAAAAAATGCACATTGAAACCACATATCCCAAGTGACTTTCAAAGAATTTTTAAATTGGAGATTTCCATGTTATTTTTAACTGTACAAAATATTATTTTACGATTTTTGGGTTTCCATGTTTTCAAGATGTCAAAAAATGTCCATATTTGAAACCGAACAGTTTGAAATTGGAAATGGGAAAATGAATCACATTTCAATCAGTTTGCAATTCTTTTTGAAGTGATTTCCAATACAAATTTGGCAGCTGTTTATACAAAAATGATATATGAAAATTTAAAAATCTGTATCTTTCGAAGCAAATTTTTTCACCGATTTCGTGTTTTCGGCAAAGTTGTATGCATGGATAAGGACTACACTGGGAAAAAATGATACAAGGTAAATTTTTTTGGTGATTTTTAATTTCACTTTTTGTCACTAAATTTGATTTGCAAAAAAAAAACACACTTTTCTTATTTTCTATTTCCTGATATCTTTTAGGGAACATCAAATGCCAACTTTTCAGAAATTTCCAGAATGTGCAAACAATCTTTGACTGAGTTATGATTTTTTTAATCAATACAGATGTTTTCAAAAAATTGAAATAATGGTCGCAATATTTTTTCACCGTTTTCAAGTTAGAGCTATTTTTAAGCTTGAAAAGCTGAGAAAATTCTCTATATTTTGCTTTTATGAACTTTGTTGATACGGCCATTAGTTGCTGAGATATTGCCTTGCAAAGGTTTAAAAACAGAAAAATTGATATTTTCTAAGCATCACCCAAATAACCCACCATTTTGTAATGTCGATATCTCAGCAATTAATGGTTCGATTTTTAATGTTCGTGAAATTTTTCAATCTTTATGAAAACAATATATTTTGTTTAATCAAGACTAACATTTCAAAAGGGCGTAAACATTCAATATTTGGCCCTAAATGGCCCTAAATCTTACCCCTACTAGAGTTTGGAAAGAGGTTTTTATAATGTTAATTTTTAAAATTGTAATTCTTCAATTCACTGCGAAAGCTTTTGATTTTTTGTTTGTTTTAGCAGTAGTAAAAATGTGACAAACGCTTTTTTTAATTGATTGCAAAAATCTTCAATTTTAAATTAAATTTGTAAGTTTGAAGAAAAAAATCGGAAAATTATAGAAAAGTCGATAACTAAACGTAATTTTTTCTTTTTTATTAATTTCAGTTGCAAATATTTTGAAGTTTGTACCTTTATTTTTTGTTGGTATTTATTGTTTATTTAAATTAAATTCTATTTCAATTAGATAGAAGAACAGTATTTAAATAAATTTTCCAATTGATGTCCTCTTCAAAATATTTACCATTTCTTTGCGGACAAAAAAGATACGCTTTCCTCCACCCCTCCAAGACATCCACAAAACCGTTCGCAAATCACAAACAACCTATCCGTTGTCCGCTAATTAGGTTTATATTTTCCTTCCATTACCTGAGCTGTTTGCTTCCCTTTTCTTGGCTCGCAAAAACACAGATTTGCCCCCGGCCAAACATCTCTCGACGGCGACGGACGGCACTAAGTATCGTGTCTCCGTCGTCGTCCAGGTCATTCCGTTGGTGCCACTTTGCGAAACCAATTTTTGAGTGGCGCGCACAAACTTGCGATTATTTCGCGCAACAAACACACCGGCGTCTTTTTATGAGTTGGAGGTGGGTTGGGAAATTGAGTTTGACGTCGATCGGTGGGTGTTCGGCTTTTTCTTCAGGTGAGGAAAAGTGTTTTTCTCGTATTCCGTTTTTCAAAGAGATTGCCTGCGGCAATCACATTTGGAAATTGTGAAGTGTGATTTTGACGTGTAATAAAGTCTTCAAACGCCACACAGAAATTGAATTGTCAAATTCCTTGATTTTGTTTCATCGAAAAAAAAACGACCCAATTCTTCAGTCTAACCCAGATTTCGCCGTCACAACTTGGAGAGGGTCGTTGAGCAATCTCCAAGAAGCTCCCATCAGTCTTCGTCTGGTCTGGATTTTGTCAAAATGATATACGAGGCAGCAGTGCTCCTCACGCGGG